>NW_006399859.1:3718833-3722245 GCF_000299155.1 Elephantulus edwardii
TAAGGAAAAGGGGACGGCGTATTCTCTTAGCTACTTCCTGCTGAAAAGGGACGCTGTGGGTTTCAGGGTGAAGATCTTCTCTCACTACTCTAAAGGGCCAGGTATCTATTTTCTTCTATCATCTTCAGTAGTTGTAGTGGTATCCAAATTGAAGTAAGTTGCTACCAATACCATTATTATGGTAATATCGACAATTTAGTGCTTGTTTCAAGCATCTTTTATATACTAAGTGAATTTCACAATAATCCTATGAGGTAGGCATTGCTATTAAGCCAATTCTTCAGAAAAGTAAATCTGACCAACAAGTTGGGTGGTATACCCAACACTAATAGCACACACCTTATCGTTTTGAAGCTCTGATTTGAACTCAGGTAATCTGATTCTTGTACCTACATATCATATATCCTGATAGATGGTGAAAAGATTAAGACTGTCAATGACTTAATCTTATTTGGATCCCAAATAATATCCTTTGTACCAACAGTCAGAAGACCAGGAAACATATTGCATTGTGGAAGTCAGTAGTTAAGGACATCTCCAAATCATTGAGGAGTAATGATGTCAGTTGAGGACTGAGGTGTGCCTGATTCAGTCTATGGTCTTTTCTCTCACTTGCTATGCATCTGAGAATTGAATAATGAAAAAGAATGACAAAAGAAGAATAGATGCCTTTGAGCTGTGGTGTTGGAGAAGAGTACTGAATATCCCAGGGACTGCCATAAAAACAAAGAGTTATGTCTTGGAAGAAGTACAACCAGAGTGCTTCTTGGAGGCAAAGATGTTTTAGGCATGTTGTTAGAAGAGGCTATTCCTTGGTGAAGGATATCATGCTTGGAAAGGTAGAAGGTTGGTGAAAGAGAAGACGACCTTCAACAGGATGGATTAACACAGTGGCTGCAGCAATAGATTCAAGCACATCAGAGACTGTGCAGATGGCACAGGAGAGAACAGGGTTCAGATCTGGTATTCTTAGGTTCACTATGAGTCATACTCGACTCTACAGCACTTAACAACAAAAATCTATCATTCTATATTATTCCAAATATTTTTATCATACTTGTAGTCATTTGATAATGTATTAAGTTAGTAGATAGTGGTTTTAACCACAGTTATTACCTGCACAACAAATAACGCCCCCCCAAACCATAGCTGCATAGTATTTAGCCCATTATTGGAAACTTTAAAATCATCAATCCAGCTCCTGTAAAAGTATACTATTCTCAAAGGCTTTTGGAATTCTTGTTTTTTGCTGGCCTACTCTCATATATTTTTTGTTATTATTTCTTTATCATTCACATAAATATATTCACATACACACACCCTCCTTTAGAATATCTAGGCCATTATGTTTGTCTTTCTGAATTAGTCTGACTCTTCACACTTGAGGCTTATAGCTCCTTGAGTTGCAATATGCCTGAAACAAAAGAGGAGAATCAGTTGAAAAACATGAGTGGATTCTTTTGGACAATCACATGCCTTCATCACAGGGCTGTTGTGAGGATCAAAGTGAGAATGTGCGTGACACCGCTTTGAAACTCTGGAGGCCTACGCAAATGGAAGGGATTGTTATTGTTACCATAATAAAACAAAGCACGGAGCCCTCCCTACCAAATAATTCCCCAAAACAAAATCAGTGGAAAGCCCGGCCTTGTGGATCACAGCCTTTCTTTTTAACTTCTCAGACTCGTGGGTCTTTTCTTCCCCATTGATGTTACCGTTTGTCTCACTGGGGTTGCAGGCAGTTGAACAAGAGTTGCACAAGCTCATGCATTAAGATTCATTTAGGAGTTGGTCCAACAGAAGACACATTTTCAGGAAAATTTGCATTTGTCGTTGCAATGATTGCATTCATTGCTCAACACAATTAGTAAATTCCCTAACCCTCAAAGGAGTCTTTGTGCTGTGCTTGGGATTAAGGGTATTCCCTTCTGTCAAGCCAAGGCTAAGTATGTCTGGAAACAGTTCCTTTTTAAAGCACAAAACTAGGTTGTTGGTAAAAATATATGAAAGTCTTCTAGATATGACGACCTCAGTTCAACCAACCTGTCATATGGCTTTAGTAAAGCTACATTACTTCTCTGGATCTTAGTTTTTCTAATTATAAATAGCAAGAGCAGACAAGAACCTCCTGATCCCTTTAGATGCTATAATTTTATAATTATTCTCTATTGAAAATCCTAAAGGTTAAATGTGCTGCACCTAGAACACAACAATGGATACAAATTAAAGTTTCAGAAAGAAAACTGGAACTTCATTCCTTCTTTATTATAATTCATTATAGAGTTCACAGTGTTTGCATGTACATTATGCCATGTGATCCCTACCACAAACTTTAGTGATTGTCATTCCATTTTATAGATCATGATCTTGAGATTCAGAATAATTAAATATTTCTCTTCCAAATTCCACATAATCATAGGTGATTCCAGGACTCAGAATGTAGATTTTGGTCCAAATTGTACTTTGGAATAGTGTAATTTTCAGCTTGTTTTGTGGTTATTGTTGTTAGGGACCATCAAGAAGACTGTGACTCATAATGACCTTATTAAAAACAGAAACTTTGCTCTATCTTGTGTCATCCTCATCATTTCTAATATGCTTGAGTCCTTTGTTATAGTCTCTGCCTCACTCCATTGTGGATCTTCTCATTCTCTGACCATCTACTTTTCTCAGCATCATGTCCTTTTCCATGGACTGACTCTTCCTAACAACATGCAAAACCATATTAGATGGAGTTTCACCATCCTTGCCTCTAGGGAGCACCTTGATTGTACTTCCTTCAAGACAGACTTGTTTGTTCTTTTGGGAGTCCCTGGGATACTCAATACTCTTCTGCAACACCACAACTCAAAGATATCAATTTTTCTTCTGTCATCTTTATTCACTGTCCAACTTTCATATTCATAATTTAAAAGACCATGACTTTGATCAGGCGACCTGATTAAAATTGACATCCTTGCTCTTCAGTACCTTGGAGAGGTCCTTGACAGCATATGTAGATTATGGATTCTAGAAAAATCATTAACAATTTCATTCTTTGCTCCAACTATGATGATATTGCCTAAAGGTCAAGTGGTGAGGATTTTTATTTTCCTGATGTTGAGATGTAATCCATGTTAAACACTATACTCTTTGATCTTTTGCAACTAGTGTGTCAAATCCTCCTCACTCTTGGCAAGTGAGGTTGTACCACCTGCATAATGCAGGTTGTTGATGGAACTTGTTATAGGAGGAAATTTTTCTTGCTTTCTTTGGACTGCAAATTTTGGTCTTAAGAGTTATGCTGGTAAAAATAAAAAGGGAAAACTCTATGCTGGTATGTTTGACAGGACAACAGGCAAGAAATATTTTTTTATTTGATTTCTTTATTTTTCATTTCAATGAACATCTACAGAGATTTTGGAATTCCATT
>NW_006399859.1:3724210-3736081 GCF_000299155.1 Elephantulus edwardii
CTAAGACTTCCAATACAATATTGAATAAGAGAGGAGATAATGGGCATCCTAACAGGCAAGAAATATTAAAGAAGTTGAGGATAGATAGGAACTCTCATACCCTGTGGGTAGGATTGTAAAATGGTCCCACTCTGTAAGGCAGTTTGGAGTTTACTCAAAAAGCTGAACACAGAAATTCCATATGACCCAGCTATTTCATTGCTATGAATATACCTCAAGGAAGTTAGAACTGAGGCACAAACGGAGATTTGTACACCAATGTTCATAATGGCATTATTTATAATCACAAGAACATGGAAACTGCCCAAATGTCCAATGGCAATCAAATGCATTAAAAAATTATGGTACATTCACATGATAGAATACTACACAGCACTCAGGAGCAATAATTTTGAAAATTACTACCTAACTTGGGAGAGGTTAGAAAGCATTATGTTGAGTGAACTAACTCAGTCTCACAAGGACAAATACTGCATAAGACCATTATTGTAGAAAGATAGCTAGTAAAACAAACATGTATGAGGAATCCAGGTGGGTAGGGTGGAAGCAGAGGGGTAAGAATGGGCAGAGGAGAAATCATAGGGTCACACAATTTGGTAGATGGAGGGAGGGGATGGAAAAGGAAATCAGAAAGATCCAGCGGGGATCTGGAAAGACAGGGTGATGGTGGGCATAGGTCAATTGCAATGAATTTTATAAAACATAATGAATGGGAATGATTGTATGAAACACAATGTGAATGAAGGATAGTGTAAAACACAATGAATAGGAACTTGGTAAGCAAACCAATATAAAATAAAAAAATAAATTAACCATATGCTGTTAATAATTTAGTTTTTCATGAAATAGTGATGAGATTAAGCAAGAAAGGTATGAGTGAAGACTATACTTTTAAACAGATGTTTACAAAATAAAGGATACTTAAAAAAAAAAAAAAAGAAAGAAAGGTATGAGCAAGAGCCTGTGGTGATGAAAGAGGAATTTCAAGCTGCTCTGAAAGAATTGGCATAAAACAAGGCCCCAGGAATTGATGGCATAACAACATATTTCAACAAACAGATGCTGCCCTGGCTGTGCTCACCAAGTTGTGCCAAGAAATCCGGAGGACAACCACCTGGACAACTGACTGGAAGAGATCTATATTTGTTATCATTCCAAAGAAAGTTGATCTGACAGAATGTGGAACTTATCAAACAGTATCATTAATATCATATGCAAGCAAAATTCTGCTGAAAATTTTCCAAAGATGACAGGAACAGCATATCAACAGAGAACTTCCAGCTGTTCAGGCTGGATTTAGAAAAGGTCATGGCACTAGGAATATTTTAGCTAGAGTTTGATGGATCTTGGGCAAAAGCAGAGTGTACCAGAGGAAGGTCCATCTGTGTTTCATTGACAATGTAAAGGCATTTGACTGTGTGGATCACAACAAACTGCGGCTGACTCTGAGAAGAATGGGAATCCCACGACACTTGATTGTGCTTATGTGAAACCTATATTTGGGCCAGGAGGCAGTCATCAGACTAGAGCAAAGAAACAACTGCATGGTTTAAAATCAGTAAGGATGTCTGCCAGGGATATGTCTTATCTCCATGCCTTTTCAGTTTACATGTGGAACAGATCTTCCAAGAGGCTGGGCTGTATGAGGAGGAATGTGGCATCAGCACTTGAGGAAGACTCATGGGTAACCTACATTATGCAGATGACACAACCCTGCTTGCTGCAGGACCTGAAGCGCTTACTGCAGAAGATCAAGGACTGCAGTTTTCAATATGGATTGAAGCTCAACATCAAGAAAACAAAGATTTTCACCACTGGGCCAATTAGCAGCATCATGATAGATTGTGAAGAGATTGAGATTGTTGACAGCTTCAGTTTACTTGGCTCTACAATTAACGCTCCTAGTACCAGCAGCCAGGAAATTAAAAGACAAATTGCATTGGGAAAGTCTGCTGTTAGGGACCTACTGAAGGACAACGATGCAGGCCATGGTCTTCACAATTACGTGCTATGCATCAGAAAGCTGAACAATGACTAAGGATGATAGAAGGAGAGTTGATGACTTTGAACTGTGGTGCTGGGGAAGAGTATTGAATATACCATGGACTGCTAGGAGAACAAACAAGTTTATCCTGGAAAGGGTGAAGCCAGTCTGCTCCTTGGAGGTAAGGATTCTGAAGGTTTGTCTGACATACTTTGGACATGTTGCAAGGAGGGACCAGACCTTGGAAAGGGACGTCATACTTGGGAGGGTGAAGGGACAGCATAGGAGAGGAAGAGCCTCGATGAGATGGATTGATTCAGTCACTAGGACAATGGGGATAGGTGTGTTGGAGGCAGTAAGGTTGGCACAGGATAGAGCAGGGTTTAGGGCTGTTGTACATAGGGTCGCTATGAGTCGCAGGCAACTTGACAGCACATAACAACAACAACAACAACATTCTGTAACATGGGAAATACTTATGCAATAAATCCAAACATGTAAGCATGATGACATTTTCTTAAAAGTTATGCACCTGATTTTGTTTCTTTCTACTTCACATAGACAGTGGTCAATGAGGCATTGAAGTTACATCTATTTCCAAAGCTCAAGCCAGCTAATTGGGAGAAACTATAGAAAGCAAGCAACTGTGAGAAACAACATCCACGGAATAGCTGCCTTCGCAAATCCCCAGGTTAAATAGACTTAAGCATCTCATGTTGTGGGCCTTGCCTGAGGATTTTAAGAGGATCATTCCCCCAGGGGAGGCTTGGTAAAGGGTGAAAGGTTAAGAGGCCAATCCCAAGACAAGGTGTTGGACAAAATTAGGTATTTAGAACATTTGCTAAAGGTCTTAGTTAGTGGAGGTCTTTATTCTCAACATCAAAAGTGTTTTGGGAAAATAAAAAAATGGTGTGTAGAAGAATTCTAGAAGCCCAGTTAGATCTTCTCTTCTCCAAGGGAACCCAAAAGAGGTTAATTTCTATCCCTTTTTGAGAGACAATAATAGGTGAAAAACAGTGAAGCTAGTTTACTAAGAATCAACAACATCGTAAGACTCCCCATTCAAAAGCTTTCATGGAACTTCCTCTGACAAGAACTACTAAGAGGTACTGGCAGTTGCCTGGGACACTGGCATCTAAATACTTCTAATGACTACTTTTTCAGAGATGAATAAGTCAGTTAAACCTAGGTGAGGAACAGGGGCAGAAAAAGGGAAAACATTTCAGATTTTGAGCAAAGAATTATAATTTGATATTTGCCCCACCTCCATATATAATCCAAACTCACCTGGGCTTCCCTTCTCCCCCCACCACCCCCACCATGCTGTGAGATAGTCAAGGACTGGCTTTGGGCTAGACTGCTCTCCAAACATGAGCAGCAGTGAGAGAATGGACCTAGAAAATAACATTTTTAAAGAAGGGGAAAAAAGGTGTTTGACTTTGAGTCACAAACTCTGGCAAAGCTCCCACCAGATTTTCCTCCTTCTAGAACTCTCATATCACTCTGAATTTATTTTTTAAAATGTTAGCATAGATTGCGTGAAGATCACTTCAGAATATTCATATGAAATTGGCATCAATCAAACAGAAAATTAACACTGATTTTGTGGTGATAAAGGGCCTTTGGTGGTGTTGCGCTGCCAACCAAAAGGTCAGTAGTTTGAATTCAACTCCTCTGAAGAAGAAAGATGGCCAGTTTCCTCCCTTAAGAATTTATAGACACAGAAACCAAATGGGGATTAGAATTGATTCAGTAGTGGTGTGTTTGGTTTTTCAAGGACACACCAGAAAATTTTAAAAAACCAAAACCATGGATCATGAGAAAACTCAAAATACTACAAACTACAAAATGTTCAAAATCTGTGAAAGTTGGCTTCATACAGAAGGAGGAGAGAGAGAGTGTGTGTGTTTCTTGTGTAAAGGCGGTTGATAGCAATTATTTACTTTATAGAAAGATTAAGAAATAGAATTCCTTCACAGAGCAAGATGTCTTGCTGTCTGTGGTTGTTGGGTGCTTTAGGGTCTGCTCTGACTCCTGGAAGTGTATGCACAACTGAAATAAACGCTGCTCATCCTGCACCATCCTTCCTAATGCTGCTATGTTTGAGCCCGTTGTTATAGATACAGTCCGTCTCAGTGAAGGGCTTTGTCTTTTTGCAGACCTTCTTCTTTTTTTCTAATAAACATGATGTCTGTTTTCGGGGAGTGGTCCCTCCTGATAGCATCCTCAAAGTACATAAGAGAAATTTTCTCCCTCCTCACTTCTAAAGAGCAATCTGGGCACACTTCTTCCAAAACAGATATGCTTGTTGATCTGGCAGCCAATGGTATTTTTTCAACATTCTTCACCAATGGTAATTTAAAGACATCAATTCCTGTTTGGTTTTCCTTATTCATTGTCCAGCTTTTACATTGTCCAGCTTTTACATGCATATGAGGCATTTGAAATGATCATGGTTTGGGCTAAGTGCACCTTAGTCCTTAAAATGACATCTTTGCTTTTGAAAACTTTCAAGAGAGAGGTCCTTTGAAATATATTCGCCAATGTGATAGACTTTCATTTCTCGACTGATGCTTTTTTCAGTTGAGTGTTGACAGTGAATGTTCAAGTAAAATTAAATAATTCACAATTTCAATCTTTTCTCTATTTTGCATAGTGGTATTTATTATTCCAGGAGTGAGGAATTTTTTTTCCTCTTTATGTTGAGGTATAACCGATACAGAAAGCTGTGATCTTTGAGCTTCATCAGTAAGTACTTTTAAGTTCTTTTCCCTTTCAGCAAGTAAGGTTATGCCATTTCCAAATCACGGGTTGCTAATGAGTATTCCTCCAATCCTGATGTTGCACTTTGCTTATGAAAGTCCAGCTTCTTTTGCTTTCCAGATTTTTTTTACTCAACATACAGAATGAATCAGTATGGTGAAAAGGCACAATCCTGGCACAACCCTTTCTTGATTTTAAACCATGTATGCACCCGTTGTTCTGTTCAAATGACTGCCTCTTGATATGTACTCATTCTACATGAATACACTTAAATTCTCTGGAATTTCCATTTTTTACAGTGTTCTCGATACTTTGGTATGATCTTTGACTGATAAACTACAAGGAAACATCTTTCTTGTATTCTCTACTTTCAGCCAAGATCCATCTGATGTCAGCAAGGATATCCATCCCATGTTCTCTTCTAAATCTGGCTTGAATTTCTGGCTATTTCTTTTTAATGTACTGCTGTTAACATTTTTTTTTAAAAATTGAGATGCTTTAATTAGTTTAAATGACAAGATACACAGAAGACAAATAAGTGAGTCTTATGACCTCTTTATAATATAAAATAAACCAGAACCAAATTAGTTGCCATTAAGTGTATACCAACTCATTGGGGACCCTCTCTGTGTCAGAGTACAAATGTGCTCCACAGTCTTTTCATTGGAGATTTCCAAGTGCTTCTTCTAAGGCACTTCTGAGCAGACTCAAGCTGCTAAACTTTTGTTTAGCAGCCAAATAAACTAACAAATAAATACCACGATAAAATATCACAAAATCAAGGATGAGCCTGAAATCTCAGCTCCATGGAATTTTAAGCTTTATGCAACCAAATGCACATTCTGGAAAGAAGGCTTGTTGTTAGATGCTGTGGTGTCACTTCTGACTCACAGAGACCTTCTGTGTAACAGAAAGAAACATTACCCCATCCTGCACCATTCTCACAATCACTCCTAGGTTTGGACTTGTTACAGCCACTATAGTAAACCATCTCTTAAAGGATCTTCTATTTCTATGACCTTTTGCTTTTCCAAGTAATGTCTTTCTCTAGTAATCGACACTTCCTAAAAACATATCCAAAGTGAGACAGTCTCACCATCTTTGCTCCTGTTGATTTTCTTCCTCTGTGCCAGCATTTTTTATTGTTTTGTCAGTCCATAGACTATTCCATATTCATTGTCAACACCGTAATATTTAAAAGGTTTAAAGTTCCATCCATAGAGGATGAAACAAAGGCATCTTTGCTAGAAAGCCATCCAAGATGATTGCACACCCTTGGTTCAAGTTGATGGGCCCTCTCTACTCCCCTTGCTCCCTGCATACAAGGACATCCATCAAACACATCCCACTCAGTGTCCTGGCTCTTTTCTTTGCTAGAATGTGAATTCTTTCTGGCCAGGAGCAAGGAACTTTTGTTTTTGTTTCCCAGATGCCTTGGCAACTGGCAGCATGTAGTAGAAATTCAATCACATTTCACCAAATTAAATAAGGAAGGAATGAGTGGAAGGAAGCCCTGAGCTCTTTAGGAGTTTGGAGAAGGTGGATGCTGGGACTGCAACAATTCATCCAATCTGTATTAAATACTTATGACCAGTCAGACACTGAGCCAAGTGCTGGCAGTAAAGAGAAGTAAGACACTGTTCCTGTCTTAGGGAACTCTATCATCTACTAGAATATCATGAAGCTAACATCATTTTTAACAATGTGATGATGAAACAATATGGAGAAAATGCCATGAAAAGAGGAAGGATTTAGTAACTGGTGAAAGCTGGGGTAATCTTTCCTCTGCCATTCACAAGCTGTGTGGACTTGATCACCTTATATTGAAGGTTAGTAATAGCCTCTGGTGCATTGAAGGCTTTAGCAAAGAAAAAAAATGGCCCCAGTTATCCAATGAAATACCAACTGACATATTTCAAAAGACAAATGCAAATCTAAACACATTCACCAGTCTGTGCCAGGAAATTTGGAGGACAGATGCTTGATCAATTGACTAGAAGAGTTTCATATTTTTTCCCATTCCCCAAAAAAGGTGATCCAATAGATTGTGGGAATTACTGAACAATATCATTACTATCATATGCTAGCAAAATCTTAATGAAGATTATTTAAAAACAGCTAGAATTGACAAGGAATTGCCAGAAATTTAAGCCAGATTTAGAAGAGGCCATGGGACATGGGATATTATTGCTGAAATTAGATGGATCTTGACTGAAAGTAGAGAAGACCAGAAGGATATCTATTTGTGTTTTATTGATTACGCAAAACTTTTGACTACATGGATCATAAAAACTTATGGCTAACATTGAGAAGAATGTTGTCGTTATTGTTTGGTGTTGTTAAATCGAGTACAACACCTAGCAACACCATGAACAATGGATTTGAACTCGGTCCTATCCAGTGCCATCTTCATCATTTCTGACATACTTGAGCCCATTGCAGCAGTCACTGTGTCAAACAATCTGGTTAAGGATCTTCCTCTTTTTGTTGACCCTCCGCCTTTCCAAGCATGAGGTCCATCTCCAAGGAACAACCTCTCCTAACAACATGTTCAAAGCACATGAGACAAAGCTTTGTCATCTTTGCCTTCAAGGAACACTCTGGCTGTATTTTCACCAAGATATGTCTATTTATATTTTTGGCGGTTCAAGTGACATTCAGTGCTTTTCTTAAAAACTAAAAGTCAAAGGCCTTAATATTTCTTCTGTCATCGTTATTCATTGTCTAGCTCCCAGAGGTGTAGCATAGCAAGCGATTGGAAAGACCATGGCCTGAATCAGGTCACCTTAGTCTTCAAACTAACATATTGCTCCTTAGTACTTTGGAGAGATCCCTGTTAGCTGACTTACCGATGCAATATATCCCTGATCTCCTGACTGCTAGTACCAAGTATTTTGGTTGTGGGCCCAGGTAAGATGAAGTTATTGACAGCTTTAATCTGACAGTTACCAGAGAAGATATAGTTGGTGGAAAGTAAGGTCATAGCATGTAAAGATTTCTTCTTGTTGATAAGAGATTTTTTAAATTTTCTAAGTCTCATTTTTTCCCCCATTAACAAATTCTACTTCTTTTCTGTTTGTGTCAAAACCAACTTGCCAAAGCCTGTCATGCCAAAGCAGAAACTCACATATGCTCTGATAGGCCTGCTGTTTGGTGTGGTATAAACAGTTCATTGCCAACTGACATAAGAAGAAAGATTTTGTGATCTATAGTCAAAGCACATTTCTACTGTGACATGCATGGGGTCACTAGGAGTTAGAATCAATTTGAGTTTGGTTTGGCTTCCCCAGCCAGGAGAGATGCATAAGCTAGGTAGGACCTTGCCACCTTACCAATTGCAGGTTCTCAAATTCTCACACTCATAAGGACCAACTAACAGCATTAATATGTGAATCTAAGGGAGTCTAAGGCAAAGGAGAGTGGTGGAGAGTGGAACAATCTAGCTCTCAAATTCCAAATTTTTAAAAACATAGTACTTGTTGTTATTGTTATAGGCCATTGAGTTAAGTGCAACTCTTAGCGACCCTAGGTACATTAGCTCAGAACTCTGCCCATCCTGAGCCTGTCTCACTAACTCCGGCATACCTACCCCCATTATCCCAAATACTGTGTCAATCCATCTAACTTGAGGTCTTCTTCTCTTGTGCTGTCCCTCCAACCTTCCAAGCATGATGTTCTTTTTCAAGGACTGGTCTCTCCTGGCCACATGCTCAAAGTATGTGAGACAGATCTTCAAAATCCTTGCTTCCAAGGAGAAATTTGGTTTCACCTTCTCTAAGACAGACTTATTTGTTCTATTGGTGGTCTATGGTATGCTCAATACTCTTCTCCACCATTACAACTCAAAGGCATTTATTATTCTTCAGCTATTCTTAGCAATTGTCCAGCTTTCTGAAGCATAGCAAGTAATTGCAAAGACCATGGACTAGATCAGGCAAGCCTTAGTCTCTAGACTGAAATAATTGCTCTTTAGCACTTTGGAGATGTCTCTAACAGCAGGCTTTCCCAATGCAATTCGTCTCTTGATTTCCTGACTGCTATTGCCAACAGTGTTGTGGAGCTGAGCAAGCTAAATTGTTAACATCCTCAGTCTCCTCTCCATCTATTATGGTGCTTCCAATAGGCCCAGTAGTGAGAATATTTGTTTTCTTGGTATTGAGCTTCAACCTATATTGAAGACTACAATCCTTGACCTTCTGCAGCACACACTTCAGGTCCTCCTCAGTTTAGCAAGCAAAGTTGTGCCATCTGCGTGACACAGGTTGTTGATGAGTCTTCTTCCAATCTTATCTTGATGGCACATTCCTCCTCATAAAGTCCAGCCTCCCAAATGATCCGTTCTGCATATATATTCAAAAGGTAGGCAGACAGAATGCATCCCTGAGACATTCCTTTCCTAATTTTGAGCCATGCCATGTTTCCTTGCTCTGTTCTGAGGACTGCTTCCTGGTCCAAGTATAGGTTTTACATAAGCACAATTAAATGTTCTTAGAATCCCATTCGTCTCAAGGTTAGCCATTATTTGTTGTGATCCACACAGTCAAATGTCTTTGCATAGTCAATGAAACACAGACATTCATCTGGTACTCTGCTTTCAGCTAAAATCCATCTAACATTTGTGATAATGCCTCTAGTGCCATGGTCTCTTTTAAACCTGGCTTCTATTTCTAGTAGTTCTCTGTCAATGTGCTGTCCCAGTCATTTTTTGGATAATCTTCAGCAGGATTTTGCTTGCATTTGATATTCATGTGATTATTCAATAATTTACATACTCTGTTGGGTCACCATTTTTGGGGATAGGAATAAATATGGATCTCTTTCATTCAGTTGGTCAGGTACTTGTCCTCCAGATTTCTTGGCACAACTTGGTGAGCAAGTCCAGGCAGCATCTGTTTGTTGAAATATGACAGTTGGTATTCCATCAATTCCTGGAGCCTTGCTTTTTGCCAATTCCTTCAGAGCAGCTTGAACTTCCTCTTTCATCACCATTGCCTCGTTATCATAAATTGTTTCATGCAATTTTTCTGCATCAGCCAGTTCTTTTTGGTACTCCGTATACTCCATTCCTTCCATTTTCTTTTGATGCTTCCTGGGTCATTCAACATTCTGCCTATAGCAGAATCCTTAATTAAGTATTGCAACTCAAGGTTTCAATTTGTTCTTCAGTTTCTTTAGCTTAAGAAATGAATACAAAACAACTATGGGATATCATCTCACCCCATTAACAATAGGAAAATTCAATAGAGCAGCAAACAACAGATGAGACTGTGTAGAAGCTGGAACCCTTATTCACTGTTGGTAGGAATGTAAAATGGTGGAACCACTATGGAAGGAAATATGGCACTTTCTCAAAAAATTGCAAATAGAAATACTATTTGACCTAGCAATTCCACTACTGGGAATATACCCTAAAGAAGCTAGAACTGCCACCCAAGCAGATGTATGCACACCCATGTTTATTGCGGCTTTGTTCAGAATAGCAAAGAGTTGGAAACAACCCAAGTGCTCATCAACAAACGAATGGATAGAGAAGCTCTGGTATATTCACACAATGGAATACTACGCTGCATTGAAAAACAAGGAATTCATGAAATATACATAATGAGTGATCATGGAGAACATTATGCTGAGTGAAATAACTCAGTCAAAAGGACAAATACTGCATAATGCCACTGTTATAAAACAGGACTAACATGGGGGTTGGAGGATAATAAGAAAAGAGGGGATAAATGTACACTGCATTGAAACAGATGAGTGAGATAACTGTATAAAAGGAATATATGGTTAGGTATAATTGGCATGACATGAGTCCGGAATAAGAGCTGTATAGTAAAGTGGACTGGACCAGGGGTTAGGGGTGGGGACTGTAAAACAATGCTTTTTATTTTTTTTTCCCCCAAAGAGAAAAACAAACTGGAGCGGGGGAGGGAGGAAAATGTGCAACAACGAATGAATGGAAAACCAAGTCCTTTATAAACTTTCATTAAATTCTCAATTAAGCCCCTCCCAAAAAAGAAATGTTAATTGAGTTTGGCCCTTTTGATTTTCCAACTCCAACTCTGCACATTTCATTATAATACTTTGCTTTGTCTTCCCGAGCTACCTTTTGAAATCTTCCATTCAGCTCCTTAACTTCCTTGTTTCTTCCCATTACTTTGGCTTCTCACTGCTCTAGTGCAATATTCAGAGTCCTTTCAGACATCCATCTTGGTCCTGTCTTCCTCCTCTGTCTTTGTAATGGTCTTTTGTACTGTCTTTGGATGATATTCTTGATATCCTTCCACAGTTCATCTGGTCTTCATTCATTAGTGTCCAAGGCCTTAAAATCTTCAAAGTTCCTGAGAAAGTTTTTAAATTCAGGTGGGGTAAGCTCAAGGTAAAATGTTGGTTCCTGTGGATTTGATTTCATATTCTTTAGTTTTAGTTTGAATTTGCATATGAGTAGTTGATGGTCTAATCCACAGTCTGCACCTTGCCTAGTTATCACAGCTGATATTGAGCTTCTCTAAAGATTCTTTCCACACATGTAATCAATCTGATTACTGTGCACACCATCATAAAAGGTATTTGCAAGGAATGAATTATTGATTGTATAAAATCCTATCATTCAATCTCCAGTCTCATTTCTGTCACCAAGTTCATGTTTTCTGTCTAATGATCTTTCTTCTTTGTTCTCAACTTTGGCATTTCAGTCATCCATCATTATAAATGCATCTTGGTTGCATGTTCAATCAATTTCTGATTGAAAAAGTTGATAGGAATTATCTATTCCCTCCTCTTTGCCTCTGGTGTTGGTGCATATGTTTGAATGATTCATTGGATTTCCTTGTATACATATGGACATTATCCTGTTGCTCACAGCATTGTATTTCAAGATGGATCTAGAAATGCCCTTTTTCACTATGAAAGAAACTCCATTTCCCCTCGGCTTTTCATCTCTAGCATAGTAGAATATGATTGTCTGATTTAAAATGTCCATGCCAATCCATTTCATTTGCCAATACCTAGTATGTAAATATTTACGTGTTCTAATCACTCATCAGAGAGTTGGACAATGACTAGGGAGGATAGAAGGAGAATTGATGCCTTTGAGCTGTGGTGCTGGAGAAGAGTATTGAATATAC
>NW_006399859.1:3737232-3753276 GCF_000299155.1 Elephantulus edwardii
CAAGGCCATCAGCCTGCTCTTGAATCCCTAAGGCCTGACCTCACCCCACCTTCCTGGCCAGTGCCTCTTCCATTGGCTGCCAGGTCTAGTCTACTTTAACTCTCTTTAATAAAGACATAGGACTGATCTTGAAAAAAAAGAAATGTCCAGTTTTTCTACATCCATGCTTCTCACAATCCATGTTCCAATCATTTGCTTATAGCTATTTATCCTCATTTATGTTTGCAGACTCGAGGACTCAGCCTCAGATACTATATCTACTATTCTATGTGTGCTCTATTGTGCGTAAGATCTTAAAAAACCTGTTATTTCAGAAGTGGATGGGTAATCCTTCTTCCTAGCCTATCTTAGTTTGGATGCTCAGCTTTAAAACTATATATGAAAGACAAGCAATTTGTCGAGAGGAGCAGAGAGACACTTCTCCATTACAGAAGTAACTAATATATTCAGTGTTTGTCCCCCCTCCCTTTGGCGCATGTGTCTTGTCCTGTCTCTTTCCCTGCTCCACCAGCATTCCCTTCCACTACCACCTACCCCATCGAGCACCTCCCTTCTCCCAGCTAACCCTTGTTATGATGGCTAAGGCCTCAAGTCACTTGTGCGATGTCTCATGCTGCTGCTGGTCTCTCACACTGCTACCAGTTTCTCTCAAGTCTCTCTTGACTTGAAAAGGCTTTTAGGTCCCAATCTCAGATACCAGCTGTAGGGAAGGATTTCTGTGTTGAGTCAGTGCTGGGATAGGTCCTTACCCCTAAGCTTCTGCTCCAGGACTGTCTTCTGGTGAGTTAGAATCTATGCTCTTTTGTTTGCACTGCTGTCACAGTAGGATAAGCCCTGGAGTTCTCAACACTAGTTTGGGGTAGATTCCTTTTCTTGGCTTGAATCCTCTGACTGTCAACAAAGCCCAGTGGAATTCTGGGAGAATGAGTATTACTAAAGAAATTCCCCAGATTTGGACTTTGGACAAATACCACTAGAAATGCTAGAGAGAGCGATGTTTCTAAATTGCAGATGAGATCAATTGATCCTGTTTAAAGAGTTCCTATGGCTCCCAGTTGCCACAGAATAAAACTGAACAATTGACGACCAGAATGCAAAAGTTGGAAACAATGAAGAAGGACTGGTATTTGGAAACTATGACCTGAGTGACAGAAATTAGACTGAAGATTAAATGACACAATTTTGTGCAATTAATGATTTATTCATTGCAAATGCCTTTTTAAAAAGCATGTAAGTAAACGAAATGCATAAATCTCACCTGATGGACTGGACAGCAATCAGATTGAATACATCTGTGGGAAGATTCAAAGGTGATGCCTATTATCAGTGGTCAAATCAAGGCCAGGGGCTAACTATAGAATCAATTGCTCACATGTAACTTGAAATTGAAGCTGAAGAAAATAAAAACAAGTCCACAAGAACAAAAATGTGACCTTCGGTAATTTCACCTGAATTTTTAAAAAAAATCTCAAGAACAGATTTGATGTGCATCATCCCAAGGCAAGTTGTGGGGTGATATAAATGTCACTACAAAGATAGAAAAGGAAAAAAACCCCAAAATGGATGTCAGAAAAGACTCTGAAATTTTCACTAGAACAGAGAGAGGCCACAACAAATGGTGAAGTAAGAAAGCTGAACAGGAGGTTAAAAGGGGCAGTTTGAGAGCAAAGGATTGCAATGAAATATGCAAAGAGTTGGAGTTAGAAAACCATAAGAGTACTTGGAATTTCTCAAGTTGAAAGAACCGAAAACTAAATTCAGACTTCAAGTTGTAATACTGAAGGATTGTCTGGGTAAAATCTTAAATGATGCAGGAAGCATGAAAAGATAGAAGGAATACAAAGAATCACTTCCAAAAAGAATTGGTCAACACCAAACTATTTAAAGAAGTAACATATGTTCAAGAACTAATGGTGACAAAAGAAGATGTTTAAGCTGCATTGAAGGCATTGGCAAAAAAAAAAAAAAAAAAGGCATGCCCGGAATATTATTGACATATTTCAACAAACAGATGCAGCCTTGGATGTGCTCACTAGCCTATGCCAAGAAATGTGGAAAATAGATATTTGGCCAACTGATTGATGAGATCCCATTCCAAGAAAAGAAAATGTTGACACAACAGGGTGTGGAAATTATTGAACAATACCACTGATATCACACCCAAGTAAAATCTTGCTGAAAATTATTTTAAAAGTAACTGTAACAGGACATAGACATAGTACTGCCAGAAATTCAGGTTGCATTCAGAAAGGGCTATGGAGTAAGGGATATCCTTGCTGATGACAGATGGATCTTGACAGAGAAGGAATGTAAAATTATTGTTTACTTGTGTTTTATTAACTATGTGAAGGCATTTGTATGGGTCATGGTTAACATTGAGAAGGATGGGAATTTCAAAACATTTAATTGAAAGTGTTTATGTAAAATCTATAACTAGACCAAGAAGAAGATTTCCAAATAGAACAAGGGAACATTCCATGGTTTAAATCATGTATCCTTTCTCTACATTTATTTAATCTGTATGCTGAGCAAATTATTTGAGAAGCTAGACTGTGTGAAGAAGAATGTGTTATCGAGACAAGAAGAAGAATTAGCAACAATTTGAGTTATGAAGCTAACATAACCTTGATTTCAGAAAGTGAAGAATACCTGAAGCACTTACTGAAAAAAATAAAAGACTACAACCCTCAATATGTGTTACATCTCAATATCAAGAAAATAAAAATTCTCATCACTGGACTAATACACAATATTTTGAAAGATGGAGAAAAGACTGCCAATAAATTATTCTTGCTTAGATCCACAATCAACAGCGATGGCAGTAGCAGTCAAGGTATGAAAAGATATGTTGCATTGAGAAAATCTTCTTTCAATGACTCTCCGAAGTGTTAAAGAGCAAGGATACCTGTTTAAAGACTAAGAAGCAGCTGATTCATGCTGTAGTATTTTCATTTGGATTCCTATACATCTGAAAGTTGAATAAGGAAGACCAGAAAAAAAATCTACACCTTTGAATTATGGTGTTGGAGAACAGTACTGAATATTCCATAGGCTGCCAAAAAAACAAACAAATTTCTCTTGGAAGATGTGCAATCTGAGCACTCTTTAGAAGCAGGTTGGTGAAACTTCAGCTCACCTACTTTGGGTGTGTTAGGGCTGTTGCTGTTTGTTGTTATGTATTGTTGAAATGCTTGCAACTCATAGCAACCCTATGTACAAAAGCTCTGAATCTTGCTCTATCTTGAGCGAATTTCATTGTCTCTGACATAACTACCCTCATTTCCCCAATCACTGAGTCAATCCATCTTATCCGATGTCTTCCTGTCTTGCATTGTCCCTCCACTCTTCCAAGAATGGTGTACCATATCAAGGGCTGGTCCCTCCTGGCAACATGTCCAAAGTATGTCAGACAAAGCTTCAAAATCCATGACTCTAAGGAGCAGCCTTGTTTCACAGTCTCCAGGCAGACCTATTTGTGATCTTAACAGTCCCTGGTCTATATTCAATACCCTTTCCCACAACTCAAAGATATCGATTCTTCTTCTGTCATCCTTACTCATTGTTCAGCTCTCTGATGCATAGCAAGCAATTGCAAAGACCATGGCACCTTAGTCTCCAGACTGACATCATTGCTCTTCAGTACTCTCGAGAGGTCCCTGACAGCAAACTTTCCCACTGCAATTCATCTTTTGATTTTCTGGCTGCTAGTAGCAAGAGTATTGACTGTGGAGCCAAGCAAACTGAAGCTGTTAACAATCTCAGTCTCTTCACCATCTATCATGAGGCTGCCAATCAGTCCAGGGGTGAGAATCTTTGTTTTCTTGATGTTGAACTTCAGTACATATTGAATCCTGCTGTCCTTGACCTTCTGCAGTAAGCACTTCAGATCCTCCTCAGTTTCAGCAAACAGGGTTATGTCATCTGCATAATGCAGGATGTTGATGAGTCTTCCTCCAATCCTGATGCCACTCTCCTCCTCATAGAACCCAGCCTCCAGGATGATCTGTTCCACATAGAGATTGAAAATGTATGGAGATAGGACACATCTTTGGTGTATACCTTTGTCAAATTTGAAACATATTCTATTTCCTTGCTCTGTTCTGATGACTGCCTCCTGGTCTAAGTATAGGTTTTGCATAAGAACAATCAAGTATTCTAGGATTCCCATTCTTCACAGAGTTAGCCACTGTTTGGTGTTAGGGCTAGAGGTTGGGAAAAGATACCATGCTGGGCAAGGTAGAGGTCATAGAAAGAGAGGACGACCCTCAAGGAGATGGCCTAAGACAAGGACTGTAACAATGGGCTTGAACATGGCAGAGATTGAGGATGGCACACAAGTTTCCCGATATGATGTTTATAGGATTACTATGAGTTATAACCAACTTGACAGAACCTAGAAACAGTAACTGGTCCACAAACTAGGCTCTTGCAGTCATTTCTCCTCTCTCACCTCCTGCCCTAAACAACCTGAAGTCTAGCCATATATAAAGCCCAAGTACTTTCCCATCTTGACTTCATACATCCCATTTTACTCTACCCTTCCAATTATATTTAACAAGCAAATTACTACTCATTCTTCAGGACAAAGCCCTAATAGAACAAGATTTCTTAAACTTTTCCGGTTTTAGGATCCTTATGCAATCTTAAAAATCCTTCTAAAAATTTACATATATTGTTGATATATTTGAGACAATAAAATCTAAAGCTAAAATAATTCAGACATCAGTTTATTAATCTAAAAATAAAAATAATGCATTTCATATTAACACAAAAGAATCTGTCCTCACTAAAAACAACAAGAGAACTATTTCTCACAAAACACATTTAGTAACAAGAGTGGCATCATATTTTAGCAATCTGTTTAGTAGGCTGGCTTAACAAAAAAACAGCTAGTTTATATACCTACTTCTGTATTCAATCTGTTTGGATATGTTATTTTAGTTGAATTGTATGAGAAAAAAATAAGAGCACTAATATCCCAGCCACTGGAAAATAATCTCTCCTTTGAGTAGATTGTTGTTGTTATGTGCCATCCAGTTGCTTGCGACTCATAATGAATGACCCTATGTACAAGAGCCCTAAATGCCGTTCTATCCTGTGCCAACCTCGCCATCTCAAACACACTCATTCCCACCACTCCACTCACAGAATCGATCCATCTCATCGAGGGTCTTCCTCTCCTGTACCGTCCCTCAACTCTCCCAAACATGATGTCCCTCTCCAAGGACCAGTCCCTCCTTGCAACATGCCCAAAGTATGTCACATGAAGTTTCAGAATCCTTGACTCCAAGGAGGATTCTGACTTTACCCTCTCCAGGACCAACCTGTTTGTTCTCCTAGCAGTCCATGGTATTCAACACTTTTCTCTAGCACCACAGCTCAAAGGTATCAATTCTCTTTCTATCATCCCTATTCACTGTCCAACTCTCTGATGCATAGCACGCAATTGCCAGATCAGGCACACCTTAGTCTCCAGCCTGACATCATTGTTCTTCAGTATTCTTTTTTTTTTTTTTTTTGAGAAGAAAACTTTTCATTTTAGAAACTTGTGCTATTACCAAAGTACTTACACGTCTAATCAATTGCTAGGGTATGTATAGATGGTAAAAAATCAGTAATCTATTAACTTAACCATGACAGAAAAATTGATTTTCAATCCTTCCTAGAAGGCAATCAAGGTTCCTCATCACTCCTTAATCTAAGCCCTTCGGAGCTGACATTATCTGAAAAATAAAAATAAAAATAGAAAAGTAAGTCTTAACCCATCAACAAAACTGAACATAGATCAATCTAGGTTTTGGAACTCTTTTAAAAGGCTGTTTCCTGCATGGTTTGTCTCCTCAGTCATTGTCCAGAGGACTCTGAGAAGCTGTAGGAATATGCAGGCGCGGACTCAAGGCCCAGCTTGATCTCCAACGTTGTGGAAAGGGACTGTACATCACCAGGCAGAGCCCTAAGCTCCCACATGCCACCTGGACAGAGCCTGGGGAGAGTGACCTCCTGCTCTTCAGTATTCTTGAGAGGTCCCTCACAGCTGACTTTCCCAATGCAATTCATCTCCTGATTTCCCGGCTGCTGTTACCAAGAGTGTTGACTGTGGAACCAAGTAAACTAAAACTGTTAACTATCTCACTCTCTTCACCCTCCATCCTGATGCTGCCAATTGGTCCAGTGGTGAGAATCTTTGTTTTCTTGATGTTGAGTAGATAGTTATTAAATAATTTCTGGTATGGTATCTGTGCCAAAAATAACTGTTCGATTGTGTCTAGGTGAACTGGCTAGTCAACTCATAGTTGATTTTTCATTTTCTGAAACCCTTGGACCAGATATTTTTAAAATTTTAGATTTTTTTTTTTTTAAATTGAGACTGGTGATATTGTACATATGCCATACATAGAACCTAGAGTGTCTATACAGCCCTTCAGACATTTTAGTATTTCGACACAAAAGATGTAAATACTCACCCTGAATATGGTATAAAGGTTACAAGTAGCCTCGTGTCAGTTTATGCTATGATTTGCTGCATAATTATTTATGGGTGGAAAAATTCCAAATATCTATTTTGATTTTCTAAGCTTTGGGGACTTTAAAAAAGTGCAGAGAAAGATCTTTTTGGAGGCTACACTAGCAGTTTGGGATCCAACCCTACTTGGTAGTCACTTAAAAGAAGGAAATTGCCCCCCCCCCCAGTTGGAGCAGATTGGACTCCTGTGGATACCTGTCTTCGACTGCCCATTCCACAGACAGACTGTACTCGACTCAGCCTCTGCAGGTGGGGAATCAAGTAATAGCCTTGAGTCAACAGAGGAGTGGGGAAGAACAAGAAGAGAGGGTAAGTATAACTGCTAGATAGACTTTGCCAGAAGGAATCTGGGAAGGCAACATAAGCGGTGTAGATGCTGAATAAAATGTCCTTTCCTTACTCCGTTACTGTTTCTCGGGGAGGGGCGGGGGGAGAGATGGTCTTCCATAAGATCTCTCCCATGTTTCTGTGTATGCCTAAACACGCAATGGCCGGATTTATCAACTTCTTATCTTTTAACCAGGACTTCACATCAGACCTACCGCAGGCCTAAAGATGGCTCCTGCTGGGACCGTGGTATGAGGACAAACGGTTAGGCTAAGAGTGCAAGCGCCGCATCAATAGGCCTAAATTAGGCCAGGTCTAATAACCCGTTTACTAACACCTGTATTAGTTCTCTACCACCGCAGTGAACTGCTGTCCTACAAGCTGTAATCCCATAAGCTTTCATTTGCATATCCCTCATTAGCTGGTTAAAACTTGAAGCAGGCAGGTTTCTGCAGCTGCCTGAGCCCATTCCTCCACACGGCCTGCCTGGGTGGCTGTGGTGATGGAGCATGTGGTGGGTGTGAGGTTTATATGTATGGAAGGGATTAGGAGCATTAGAATTTGTGTGAGCTGATGTTGCCACATATTCTTTCCACCGGAGCCCAGTAATTGGATGGGAGGAGAAATGGCAGACCCATTAGTTTTGTCTGTTTACTCAGGAGCAGGGTGCTAGAGATTCAATTTTGCTTTCTTTGGCTCCCTCGCCTTTGTGAGGCGGCCCTGCTTTGTCTCTGGCGGGCCTGAGCACCTCCAAATGCCAGCCCTGTTAAGGCGATTCCGGCACAAAGAGATGTCAGCGGCTTGGACAGTGCAGAGGAGAAAATGGAGCCCTGGCTCAAGTAGTACTTGAAGGCAACGCAATCCCGCCTGGTGCAGGGCTGGGAGAGAGTGTAAGAGATAATTGAAATTTATAAACACTTCTGGGCGCTTTTTTGATTATTTTATTAGTTCTCCCCGTTTGGGATTAACAATCCTCAGCATCAAACACACCGCAGGCGCCTTATTTGGGAAGTGAATAGTTAGACATTTCAGAGACTTAACAAAGCAATTGTTGTCTTGGCTGGGTTTGCATAATTTTAATAGGTGAAAAATAACACGGAGAAAAATCCATTTCCTGTCCTGTTTGTACAGCTGGAGACGGAGCTCCTTGTGCCTGATGATGTCAGGGGCGCACCATTGTCTCGCCCCTCACCCCCACAATGTGGTCCCACTAATGTTGTTAACAAAACCGGGCTGGGTGATGCTGAAAACTTTGAAGCTGAACATTGTCCCCAGAGTGTATGGGAGGCGGGAGGGACACAGACAGGGCGATGTTTATTCATCAGTGGTGCTGGCGTTTGCAAAGCTGGGATAGGAGGACCCTGTCCCAGCAAAACGCAAAGGAGAATGTAGGCTGTTCAACAAGAAGGCCTGACCTCAAAAGCTGAGAGTGAAGGGGAGGGGAACTAATGGGGAGTTGGGTATTCCGCTTTTTCCCCCTAAAAAAAAAATGAGAGAAATATAGAAGAACTCCCTTTTTTTATTCTGTGAAGACTTCTATTTTCAACTTGTTTCATTAAAATCAGAACTCTCAGCTCCACCCCACCATATTCACTACCGGGAAAAAGATCCTGGCGTGTGAAATTAATTGTACAAATACAGATTTATCACTCCCTAAACATTTCGTTTTTAATCTAGTTTGCATTTTTAAATGTCTTTAATGAGTGAAGGAATGAAGGAACAAAGTGAAACATTCACTAAACGCGTTTTGTTTTGTTTTGAGCCCGAGTCATTTTGTTGTCATGTTCAAATCAATCTAACAGTAAGTAGCAAGGTATACTACAAAGGAGTGGTGACTTGTAACAATGATCATACACACTGCCCTGTTTATCTTCCGGGTGTAACAGTTAACTTTCTAAAGATAGGCTAAGCTTCTGGTCATGTTGCTGTTGGGTTGTTAGATGCCACTGAGTCAGTTTAACTCCCAGCCACACTATGTATGTAACCTTTGAAGAATGAACCTATTACAAAGAATGAGCCTGTCCCTGGTTCTGCACAACTATTACCATGTTTGAGGCCACTGTTGTAGCCACTGAGGCAACACATCTTATTGACTTTTATCTTGTTTTGGAGATAATGAATCTTTTTTTTTCTCTCCTTTTAATTTATTATTAATTTCAGTAAAAATTTACAGAGACTTTGGATTTCCATTCATTCCTTGATTGCACTTTTCTCTCCTCCCAACCCTCCCCCCTAGTACACTACCCTCTTGGAAAAGTAAACCAAAAATTCTTTCATTGTTTTACAATCCCTCCCCCAGGCCCACTCCATCATGTAGCCTTTGCTCTAGACACCTGTCATGACAAAAATACCTAATTACATATCCCTTTTAAACAGTTTTTTCCCTCATCTGTTTCAACACAGTATACATTATTGAATCCATCTTTCTTAGTCTTCCTCCAACCCCATGTCAGACATGTTTTACAACAGTGACACCATGCAGTATTTGTCCTTTTGTGACTGAGATACTTCATTCAGCATAATGTCCTCCAGGGTCACCCATTTTGAATAATATTGCATGAGTTCCTTGTTTTTCCAATGCAGCATAGTATTCCATTGTGTGAATATACCACCACTTCTCTATCCATTCATTTGTTGATGGGCACTTAGGTTGTTTTCAATTCCTTGCTATTGTGAACAAAGCCTCAATAAACGTGTGTGTGCATATATCTGCTTGGATATCAGTTATGGTCTCTTTGGGGTATATTCCAAGTAGTGGAATTGCTGGGTCAAATGGTATTTCTATTTGCAAATTTTTGAGAAAGCCCCATACCACCTTCCACAGTGGTTGCACCATTTTACACTCCTACCAACAGTGCATAAGGGTGAAGTGTCTGTTCATATCCTGTGCCCATTTTTCTATTGGATTATTTACCTTTATCTTGTTGTGGTGCTCAACTATTCTATAAATTCTGGATATAAGTCCCTTATCTGATATGTCATTACCAAGTACATTTTCCCAGTCAGAGGCTTCCCTTTTTACCCTGGTGGAGAAGTTTTTGGATGTGCATAGGGATTTGATTCTTGGAAGATCCCATTCATCTATTTTATCTTCTCCTGGTTGTAAGTGCAAGTTTGCATTTCTAAATTGGGTCATTCACTGAGTTTTTAAGGAAAATCATTCCACAACATGAAGGAATTCAAATGAGACTCTCACAGGCAGTAGAAAAAGAAACAGGAACACCAGTCATTGTGAAGAGTTACCACAGCAAAACTGAGATCTTTTAAAACAAACAAGGTAAGCAGAAAACACTGTATGGATAAATTTACCTATGCTATACCAATCAGAAGGCAAACAGTCCTTGCTGTTTTCCCAACTAGATTTCCCTCTGATTTTATTAATTTAATTCTTTTTTATGTCTTTTAACATTCTTCGTAAAAGCAATTGAATCTCATGTGCTAAAGCTCAATTCAGCTTTTATCTTTAAGCTTCTGCTGTATGATATATTTGAGATTAGAGTCTTTGCTAACAAAGCATTCAAAATTTAAACTACAATCTGACATGTTTTATAATTAACCAATCCTAATTAGTAACCATTAAACAAAATCTGTTTGAAAGATAATGAGGAAAAAGGAATAGGAGAAAATTTAATCTTCTCTCAAATAATGGTTCACAGGACCAGATTCATGGTATCTCAAAAAAGAAACATTAAAAATTCTCAAATTCTGCATCCTAAAGAAATAAGAGCTTCAACACAGATATATGCATCCCAATGTTTATTGCACCATTATTTACAATATCAAAGAGACAGAAATAAGATGAGTGTCATCAACAGATGAATAAATAAACAAGCTATAGTACATGCTAATGTTAGATGGACCTTGGCTGAAAGCAGAGTACCAGAGGAATGTCTGCCTGTGTTTCATTGACTATGCAAAGGCATTTGACTATGTGGATCACAAAAAACTGTGGGTTATTCAAAAAGAATGGGAATCCAGAACACTTGATTGTGCTTATGCAAAACCTATACTTGGACCAGGAGGCAGTTGTCAGAACAGAGCAAGGAAACACTGCATGGTTCAAAATTGTGAAGGGTGTATGCCAGGGATGTATCCTATCTCCATACCTTTTCAATCTATATGCAGAATAGATTATCCGGGAGGCTGAGCTCTATGAGAAGAAATGTGGCATCAAGATTGGAGGAAGACTTACCAACAATCTGCGTTATGCAGCTGATACAACCCTACTTGCTGAAACCAAGGAGTACATGAAGTGCTTGCTGCAGAAGGTCAAGTACTACAGTCTTCAATATGGATTGAAGCTCAACATCAAGAAAACAAAGATTCTTATCACTAGGCTGATTGACAGTATGATGATAGATGGTGAAGAGATTGAAATTGTTAACAGCTTCAGTTTGCTTGGCTCTACAATCAACACTCTTGGTACCAGCAGTCAGGAAATGAAAAAACAAATTGCACTGGAAAAGTCTGCTGTAAGAGACCTCTCCAGAGTACTGAAGAGCAATGATGCCATTCTGGAGACTAAGGTGCACCTGATTCAGGCCATAGTCTTTGCAATTACTTGCTATGCATCAGAAAATTGGATAATGACTAGGGATGATAGAAAGAGAATTGATGCCTCTGAGCTGTGGTACTGGAGAAGAGTGTTGAATATACCATGGAGACTGCTACAAGAACAAATAGATTCATCCTAGAGAGGGTGAGATCAAGCTGCTTCTTTCAGGCAAGGATTCTGAAGGTTTATCTGACATACTTTGACGTGTTGCAAGGAGGGACCAGTCCTTGGAGAGGGACATCATGCTTGGGAAGGTAGAGGGACAGCACAAGAGAGGAAGACCCTCTATTAAATGGATTGATTCAATGACTAGGGTAATGGAGGTACATGTGTCAGAGACAATAAGATTGGCGCAGAGGGTTTAGGGCTGTTGTACATAGGGTCACTATGAGTCCCAGGCGACTCGATGGCACATAACAACAACATAGTACATGCATACAGTGAAGATCAATGCAACTAAAAACAAACAAACAGAATACCTTACTAAAGAATTCTCAAAATACTGATAACATGGATGTATTTACATGGAGGACATTATTCTGAATGAAGTAAATCAGACCCAACATGACAAATAGGGAGCACTGGTGGCTTGGGAATAAGGAGCTGTAATGCCCACCCACAGGAGAGTGGTTTGAATCTACTAGCTCCTAAGCTGAAGAAATATTGTACTTTACTGCCTTTGAAAACTCACTAGAGTTTTTTTAAAAATTCACTTTGGAGGAGATTGGCTCTCTTACTCTCTTGGAGCAGCAAGTGGATTCCAACCTCTTGTCTTTGTGACGTTTTATGTTCTTAAATGATCTTAAGTCTTATTTATGACTTGATCTTATTTTTGTACAACCTATTTTTTCTGGGACACAGCTTTGAGTACCTACTTAATGGGAAAAATTGAGGGTCATTGAGTCAATAACTTCAGCAATGGCCTTTAGTATGGCAGGGAGCATGAGGATGATACAGGATAGAGCAAGGTTTTGATTGCTATTCACAGTCACTATGGATCCTAGTTGACCTGACAGGACCTAGCAACAACTTACTATACATCACTTGCTAAGCAAACAATTGATACAATAGAAACCCCGGGTGGTGCAAACAACACACCTGGCTGCTAACGAAATGATGGAGCTTTAAGTCCATGCAGAAATATCTTAGAAGAAATCTACTGGTAATCTACTTGAAAATAATTGACCATTGAAAGCCCCATGCAGCTTACCTCTACTCTGACCACATACAGGGTCACCAGGAGTCAAAATCAATTCCATGGCAACTGGTTACTGTGTAAACACATGTACTCAGTGACATGAGGATACGTATTGTCATTTATAGGTAATGAAGTGGAGGGTCGAGGAGGCTAGGAAAGTTAGGGAAGAACATAAAGTCGCAAGGAGATAAGCTGGTCTGATGATCTCTTGCTACATAATGAACCACTCCAAGCTTTTCAGTTTAATCCAACAATCATTGTATTATTTCTCTTAGTTGCATTATTTGGCTGCATGACTCTGCTGGCCAGGTGGGTTTGGCTAGGGCTGCGTGGTCTAGGATGGCCTTACTCATGTGTCTGGGCCTCAGCTGGGACAGCTAGTATGGTTGGGTTTCTCTACATGGTCTCTCCCCTTAACATGCTCACAGGACAGCAACCTAAGAAGGCTAGTGCAGATACTGCAAGGCCTGCTGAGGTCAATGTTCAGGAGAGAGACACTTGCTTTGGATGTTATTGGTCAAAGCAACTCACAGGGGCACGCCAGGATCACAGGGTGGGAAAACAGACTGTACCTTGTGATGCAAGGAGCTGCAAATGTTTCTGGCCATAAGCAGTTGAACACTGAGTTCAGAGCCTGTATACTCTAAATTTTAGAACCAGTCTGTACTCAAATTTTTACTTTCCCAGTTAAGTATGTTGTCCTGCCAACCAGAAGTATGTGACTCCTATAGTTCAAATCCACCAGTTACTCCCAGGGAGGAAAATAGGAAATCTCCTCCCAATATGATTTACAGCTTTGGACACCCTGTTATGAATCTGAACTGACTGTTGTTATGTGCTGTCGAGTCACCTATGACTCTTAGTGACTCAATATACAAGAGCTCTGAAGGCTGCCCTGTCCTGAGCCTGTCTCACTGACACTGACACTTCTACCCTCATTGCCCCAATTGCTGTATCAATTCATCTCATCTGGGGTCTTCCACTCCTCCTCTATCCTCCACCTTTCCGAGAATGAAGTACTTCTCCAAGGACTGGTCCATACCGGTGACATGCCCAAAGTATGTGAGATAGAGCTTCAAAATCCTTACTTACAAGGAGAAACTTGGTTTCATCCTCTCCAAGACAGACTTCTTTGTTTTCTTGGAAGTCCGTGGTATGTTCAAGATTCTTCTTCAACAAGACAACTTTAAAGCATTGATTCTTCTTCTGTCATCCTTATTCATTATCCAGCTGTCTGGTGAATAGCAAGTAATTGTGAAGACCATGGGCTGGATCAGGTGCACCTTGATCTCTAGACTGTCATCATCGTTGCTCTTCAACACTCTGGAGAGGTCCCTGACAGCAGATTTTCCCAGTGCAATTCATCTTTTGATTTCCTACCTGCTAGTACTAACTAAGAGTGTTGATTGTGGAGCTGATCAGGTAGAAATTGTTAACAACTTCAATCTCTTCTCCATCTATCATGGTGCTGCCAGTAGGCCCAGTGGTGAGAATCTTTGTCTTCTTCAATCCTTATTGAAGATCATAATACTTGACATTCTGTAGCAAGCATTTCAAGCCATACTCAGTTTCAGCAAGCAAGGTTGTGTCATTGCATACAGCAGGTTGTTGATGAGTCTTCCTCAAATCCTGATGCCACATTAGATGGGATTAAGTAAATTATTGGCTGTGGTCCATTAGGAAAAAACACTAACCTCTTCCTTCTTTTGAGAGGAACTGTAAAATGAGAATATAAGAGTAACGTCCTCATACGTTGGTTATGAGCACAGCATTGATATGTGGCAAGCATTTAGTATAAGGCCTTGCACAGTAAACAGACTACTTAGTTATTATTGATTAGCCAATATGATGTTGTTCTTTCTCACTGAGTCAGAACCAACTCACAGCTGAGCTTCCACTGGGTTTCGAGGCTACAAAGGACACAAGAGGATTGTCTATCTTTCTCCACAGCTGCTTGTGTATTTTAATTGCCTGAGAGGCTTGGCCTTTGCGTAATGCATCTCCCTAAGGATTATGCTGCCAGAGCTCCCTATATACTGTGCTGTCTGATCCATTATTTGTTGCTGTTGTTAGTTGCCAATTGTGACCCATGGAGACTTCCTGTGTTATAGAACTATCCTGATTGCTGTCTTACAGGAAGCAGATCATCAGTCTTTTACTTCACATTTATTGATTTCTAATAGACGGGGAGCATCTATTTTAAAAAAAAATCTATTGCAAAGCTGTTGGGTTGAAAGGATTTAATAGTTACTTACTGTGTGTTTATGTTGGCTCTGGGCTAGTGCTTTGCATAGTACATTTCATCTCATTTTTTTAGAAGATGCCAGTGGGGTAGGTGCTATTTTCCTTAATTACAAATAAATGAAAGTGAGCAAGACATGATCTTTACTATGGGTTGATGTCTGTTCCCTGAAAAGGTATACTTAAATCTCAGTGCCTGAAACCTATAAATATGACCTTAGTTGGGTCTTTGCAGATGTAGTTGGTTAAATTAATCTAAAGTCATACTTGATTATATGAAAAAACACCACCTACATGAAGCAAATTGAGTCTACAACTCAATTTGTTTGCTGAAGTGAATTTTTGAAGTTGTATGTCCATTAAAATGATAAAGCAATACTAATGAACCATGGCCTTCTCAGGACTAGAGTTATAGGCCAGTTCATAAAGTGTAGTGGTTCTGACAACAAGGAAAGAAAAAAAAAATAGATGAATGGGTCCTTCTATGCATATCAAAAAGCTTCTCTAACAAGGTAAAAAGGAAAGCCACAGACTGGGAAAAAATATTTGGTAATCACATATCTGATGAGGGACTCATCTAAATGTTATAGAATACTCCAGCTCCTAAAAAGATAAACAACCCAATCACAAAGTAAGCACAGGAGATGGATAGATACTTCACCAAAGAAGACATTCAGATGGCAAACATATGAAGAAATGTCCCAAACTCCTAGATATCAGAGAGATATAAATAAAAACATTTATGAAATATCATCTCACCCCAGTAACAATAGCAAAGTTCAAAAGAGCAGCAAACAAGTTGCGCAGAAATTGGAACCTGTATTCGTTGCTGATGGAAGCGTAAAATGGTGCAATCACTTTGGAAGGCAGATTGGCGCTTTCTCACAAAGTTGGGAATAGAAATATCATATGACCCAGCAAATCCACTACACGGAATATGCCCTGAAGAAACCAGAACTGGCGCAACCATTGTGGAAGGTGGTATGGCGCTTTCTCAAAAAGTTGCAAATAGACATACCATTTGAACCAGCAATTCCACTACTGGGAATATACCCTGAAGAGACGATAGCTGACATCCAAGCAGATATATGCACACCCATGTTTATCACGGCTTTGTTCACAATAGCAAGGAGTTGGAAACAACCTAAGTGCCCATCAACAAACGAATGGCTAGAGAAGCTGTGGTATATTCGCACAATG
>NW_006399859.1:3753556-3755423 GCF_000299155.1 Elephantulus edwardii
AGGGTTTTCAGAATGGCTGCAGCTCCTCGAGCACCAGCGAAGGGGTCTGTGCGGAAGACAAGACCTTTAGTTGTAAAAACATCACTGAACAACCCATATACAGTTGCCTGGAGCACTCTTGAGCGGGAAGATATGCACTTCATATTACAGACACTTGAAGACAGATTTAAAAGTATCGGGCTCCAGAAGATTGAGGATAAGAGGGAAAAGAAAAAACAGCTGTCTTTCAAAAAACAAACGCGAGAAAAATGTGACATGGATGTTGGTATTAATGAAGATCTGAAAGAGAGAAAACCAGATGATAACCAAAAGGTGTCAGGGTGGACCCCCATGGACGCCAGGCAGCAGCTTGCCATTGGCGTTAATGAAGTGACCAGAGCCCTGGAAAGGAATGACCTTCTCTTAGTCCTTGTATGTAAGTCAGTCAAGCCTGCCGTCATCACCTCACACTTGATTCAGTTAAGCGTAAGCAGAACTGTGCCTGCTTGCCAGGTTCCCCGTTTCAGTGAAAGAATTGCACCTGCCATTGGCTTAAAATGTGTCCTAGCCTTGGGGTTTAAAAAGAATGCCACTGACTTTGTTGATGAAATAAAAGCTATAATTCCCAGGGTACCCAGTTTAAATGTAACATGGCTTCCAGAAAGAGTTGAAGACTTGAGGGAAAATCTAGAAGCTGAATCTCTGGAAAGGGAAGACAGAGAGATTATGGAAACTTCATTTGAAGACCTCTCTAAATGTAAGAGGAAGCTAGCTGAGGGCCAGCAAACTTCTACAGTAGCATTACAACCCCTGAAAATAAAGAAACTCATTCCAAACCCTAATAAGGAAATTACCTAAAAGTAAAAAAACAACTTCCAAGTAAATTTGTATGAATTTGTAATTTTATGTAATTTATAAACTGACACCTGTTTTAAAAAAAAACCAACCTTGAAATTATAAATAAAATGAGCAACTTTTCCATAAAAGAAAGAAAAACAAGGAACTCATGCAATATTACTCAAAATGGGTGACCCTGGAGGACATTATGCTGAGTGAAGTATCTCAGTCACAAAAGGACAAATACTGCATGGTGCCTCTGTGGTAAAACAGACTGACATTGGTGTTGGGGGAAGACTGAGAAATATGGGTTCAATAATGTATACTGTACTGAAACAGATGTGGGAGAAAACTGTTTAAAAGGGATATGTGATTAGGTATTTTTGTCATGAGAGGAGTCCAGAGCAAAGGCTGCATAGTGGAATGGACTTGGGGGAAGGGATTGTAAAACAATGAAAGAATTTTTCTTTTACTTTTCCAAGAGGGTAGTGTTTTGGGTGGGGCTTGGGAGGGGAGAAAAGTGCAACAATGAATGAATGGAAATCCAAATTCTCTGTAAATTTTCATTGAAATTAATAATAAATTGTTGTTGTTGTTATGTGCCCTTGTTGTTGTTGTTGTTATGAGTCCCTTGCGACTCATAGCGACTCTATGTACAAGAGCGCTAAATGCTGTTCTATTCTGTGCCAACCTCACCGTCTCAAACACACTCATTCCCACCACTCCAATCACAGAATCAATCCATCTCATCTAGGATCTTCCTCTCCTGCGCCATCCCTCCACTGTCTCAAACATGATGTCCCTCTCCAAGGACCAGTCCCTCCTTGCAACATGCACAAAGTATGTCAGACGGAGTTTCAGAATTCTTGACTCCAAGGACCTCTCCAGCTTCACCCTCTCCAGGACAAACCTGTTTGTTCTCCTAGCAGTCCCTGGTATATTCAACACTCATTTCCAGCACCACAGCTCAAAGGCATCAATTCTCTATAATCCCTATTCATTGTCCAACTCTCTGATGCATAGCATGTAATTGTGAAGACTATAGCCTGGA
>NW_006399859.1:3755689-3759497 GCF_000299155.1 Elephantulus edwardii
CTGCAGTCCTTGACCTTCTGCAGCTAACGCTTCAGGTCCTCCTCAGTTTCAGCAAGCAGGGTTGTGTCATCTGCATAATGCAGGTTGTTGATGAGTCTTCCACCAATCCTGATGCCACATTCCTCCTCATACAGCCCAGCGTCTTGGACGATCTGTTCTGCATACAGATTGAAAAGTTGTAAGGGAGAAAGATGGACAATTCCTTTTCTTTACAACTTACAGCCTCTGAAAACCAGCTGGAGGGTCAGCCATGAGCCAAATCTGACTTCACTAGCAAGTAAAACAGTATAAAAAATATTATATTAAACATATTTGGGATAAATAAATCATTGAATAAACAAAAAATATGACTTTACAGCAAATAACAAAACAAAATAAATTCTATTTTTTGTACACAGTTTCTTCTATGAGAATTGTAATTTGTGGACTTAGCCAATTTGTAGAAATTATCTAGAATAAGCAATGTTACAAAGACCCATGTTTACTAGTGGCTTCCACGAGTGCGTGGGACAAAGTGAAGAAGGAGGACTCTATGGCAAAGAGAACCCTGAGCTTCTGCTAAGAGTGATGGGAACATTTGGGAATGGATAAGAGGGACCAATTAACAGCGTGATGAGCCTGAGATTACATAGCTGCTCTCATGAAGACTGTTAAAATGACAAATGTTTTGTTAGCTATATATGAGTGTTGTCTTGTACCGTCCAGTCATAATCAAGCCTGTGGTTTTCAGAGGCAGTTTAATAATCATACAGAAGGAGTTTGCCCATCCTTCTCTCATGGAGCAGCTTGTGGATTTGAACTACGTGCCCTCGGAATTGCAGCACAGCTTCTTGCCACTAAGCCACCAGAACTTCCTGTTAGCTATATACTTACCACAATTTGAACAGATGTTCTTTTTTTTTTAGACTCTAGAAGCAAAATAAAAGATTATTTTAATAAGGAGTTGAAATATATTTGTATTTAGACACCTTGGAGTATCATTGTAGCAGACAAAAGAAGTGTGGACTATCTTAAAATCAGTAAGAGAAACTGTAGACTGCCTAAATGTTTTAGGCTGTCAGCTAACGTAGTTTCTTTTCTTTTTTTTGGTCTTCTTTTCTTTTCTTATTAAATTTTATTAGTATTAATGAACATTTACAGGGATTTTGGGTTTTCATTCCTTCATTGCTGTACCATTCTCTCTAACCTCTTCCCCAGTTTGTTCTTCTTCCCCCGCCCACCGAATGTCTGTTTTAATTGTTCAATTGCCACAGTGCTTGTCAAAGCCAGTTCTGATTAATCTCCTTTGTCAGTGTGTCCTTTGCCATTCCCTATCACTCCTCCCTGAGAGAGACTTCACCCTGATTCATAAGGGAAAGGGGATGGCGTATTTTCTTAGCTACTTCCTGCTGAAAAGGGACGCTGTGGGTTTCAGGGTGAAGATCTTCTCTCACTACTCTAAAGGGCCCCTTTGGCAGTAGGAAACACATAGACTATTATGGAGATTGATTTTGGAGTTTAGATGCACTGTTATTAATTGTACTTAGCCGTACATGTTCATATCCTTGAAGATGTATCATGGGGGTGTTGCAACCTAGAAGACAAATTTAACTAACAAGTTATAAGTACATGAGTCAAAAATTATGGAAAAGTAAAAGAAAAGATTCTTTCATTGTTTTACAAACCCTCCCCCAGGTCCCCTCCACCGTGGAGCCATCGCTCTAGACTCCTGTGATGACAGAAATACCTAGTCACATATCTCTTTTAAACAGTTTTCTCCCTCCTCTGTTTCAGTGCAGTATACATTATTGAACCCATCTTACTCAGTCTCTCCCCAACCCCGAGGTTAGTCCCATTCTACAACAGTGGCATCATGCGATATTTGTCCTTTTGTGACTGGGATATTTCACTCAGCATAATGTTCTCCAGAGTCAACCATTTTGAATAATATTGGATGAGTTCTTGTTTTTCAATGCAGCATAGTATTCCATTGTGTGAATATACCACAGCTTCTCTAGCCATTCGTTTGTTGATGGGCACTTAGGTTGTTTCCAACTCCTTGCTATTGTGAACAAAGCTGCAATAAACATGGGTGTGCATATATCTGCTTGGATGTCAGCTATGGTCTCTTCAGGGTATATTCCCAGTAGTGGAATTGCTGGGTCAAATGGTATCTCTATTTGCAACTTTTTTGAGAAAGCGCCATACTGCTTTCCACACGGGTTGCACCATTTTACACTCCCACCAACAGTGAATCAGGGTTCCAGTTTCTCCACAACCTCGCCAGCATTTGTTGCTTGCTTGAACAGATGTTCTTGACGTTTCCTACCATGTTGTACACGGAAACAGTTAAGCACGTAAGTGCACTATGGTATTTAATGATTCTATCTAAACTGTTTTTTAGGGTGATGGGTAAAGGGTGTGGTAAGTGGAAAGGGCAGTGTCCCTTTATACATCAATATTACCCAGAACAATGATGGCAGTCTGCACCTTTAACACAGCTACCAATATGGAACTCTCCCATTTATGGCTTAACTTGATGCCTCGTGTAAAATCAGATGGTCAGTAAAGATCAGATGGAATGAATGAATGTTCCTTATCACATAAAAAGAAAGGAGCAGTTTTGTGGACCTTATTGTGTTGTTGTTGTTAAGTGCCATCGGTTGTAGACAACTCATAATAACCCTATGAATGAAAGACCTGAACACTTGTATAACTTTCATCATTTCTTTAAGTTCATAGAGTTTCTGGAGGCAAGCTATTTTGGAAGTGGATGCCATTCCTGCTTCCAAGTCTGTTTTACTCTGGGAGCTCCACCAAACACTGTCCACCTTGGGTAACTATTATCACATTTGACACATCAGTGTCACGATATTTAGCATCACAGCAACCACGAGTTACATCTGTACAGAAAATGGACAGATCAATGCTATACCACTTAGAAGAATGTTTGACCAAAAGCGATTAAACCAGGCCTGAGGGCCGCAGATTAAAATCACCCACCTTTGGCTTTGTAGCATAACTTTCTATCCATGACTCATAGCAATTTTATAAACAACGAATCTAATCCTTGCCCCATCCTATGCCATCCCCACAATCTCGTGCTCAAGCTCATCGTTACAGTCCCCTATCAATTGTGGACCTTAGTCCTTGGATTGCACCCCATCTACTATCTAGTTTTGCCTGGGGCAATGCCGGCAGTGACTTCTGTCATGGATGTAGCTGCAACCAGAGCTCTTCTCCAGGTACAATGCAAAGATAAAGTAACCAACTCAAGTCATCTCAAGCCTTTAAAACCCACTGCCAATGTCCCAGTGGTCTCCGAAATGTCAATACTGAGGAGGTTGATGATAAGCTCTGCACACTCACATCATCAAACGTCTGTGTGCTTCATGTTTGTCTGGTCTATCAGCACCATTTACTGCTGAGTGGGTCCCTTATCTTTATTGATCACTTAATTTATCTTTTCTTAACTTTCCTTGCACCGTCTGGTGCCCTGTGTCCGTCTGCTGGGGCTGTCATGACTGGATTGCTCTTGAAATAATAGGGGCAGCAGGTGGTGTGACTAAGTCGACCCTGCGCAGAATGGGGGACCATTCCCAGTCCCTGTCTCAACCTGCCAGTGTGTCTACACCCTCCCAGCTGTTCCACATTAAAGCAGTCAACTGTGACTTTACAGTCCGAGTGTTACACAACTGTTTTACAAACTGGGAAGAAGGTCTTTTGTCACAAATCCTTTGTCAGGTTGTAGAATGAGGGGCGAGAAAGCCAGGTCTGAGGTTTTAATGAATATGCAGATAGACATGCACGCACTCCTTGGCTTTGGGAC
>NW_006399859.1:3759597-3803748 GCF_000299155.1 Elephantulus edwardii
GGGCAAGCTGACTCCTTGCTCTGGGGACAATTTACTGAGAGGAGTAACTGCTCTTTCAACTGCTCCTAATTTCTGCTTTGAACAAACCCTCACTCCATGAACATGCTTTTGTTACTTGGCTGTTCTTGCAAAGGAAAATAAGAGCAGTTAGTAAGAACCTTAGCCCCTAAGGTCAGTACCCTGGGGACAGGTTTTAGGTAGAACAGTTTTTGTGGGGAAATAGCAAGAAAACTTTGATGCCTTTGGGATCAAAATTCAAGTGACTTTAGGATTTGGAGTTTGTAATTGCATCTGAGTAGCAATGAGATAAAGAGCACAGAATTTTCAATCAGGCAGACCCAGATTGTGACTTTGACACAAGTTGCTAGTAACAATTTGTTTGCTGTTATTGTTTCCATTGAGTCTTGTCTATGATTCACAGTGACCTGCCCTCGCCTGTGTCACCCCCATGATCCCTGATATGCATGAGCCTATTGCTACAGTCACTGGGTATCAACATTGTATCAATGTGTGCCATCTCCTTGGTATATTAACATTTCTATTTCTTGAAACAGAAATCTTTGATTGGCAATGATACCTATCAACTAGAAGTTAACGAATCAAAATCCTTAAATAATTAAACTGTATCTCCTCTCTCTCTCTCTCTTCCCACATAGACACACACATCCACCCCTATATTTGATTATAAGCTAAAAGGCAAGGGGAAAATGATTTAAACTTAGCATATAGAAAGGGGATACATGAATGCAGATTAGGAGTCAGAAAACCTTCCATACTCAAATTTTAATAAACTGGTTCAGATTATCAGTTAAGCTTCATAGATCGCTGTTAGGAAGTTAATCAACACAGTCTATGATGTAGAAGTTGGAGCAGAAATAGTAACGCAGTAAGGAATGTCAAGGAGGAGGAGCCACTGTCTTTCTCCTCATTTATGTAAGTCTATAGACTGGCATTTTCTTCTTTTCATATGTATCGGGAAGGTACCCTGAGCTGTTCCTCTTACCCCATCCCCTTCACGTCAGGACCCCTCTCCAAGGTCGAAGGGAGCTAGAGTTTGATCCCTGGGACCATTCTCCCATGTGGAGAGGGATCCTAAGGTTGCTGTCTCTATAAGGCTTGTTGTCCTCTCTTTCTCTTTTGCTGGTCCCTAGGTCACAGATTCCATTTTCTCCCCTCTAATACTTACCTCCTCATCTAATCCTGGTCAAAGCTTGGGTCTTCTGAAGCAGAGATCATTTGAGTATGATGTGTTGGCTGAAAAAAACATATCGCCAACTCATAAGTAACATAGACACTGTCATTAAACATTTAGAAATCTGTTGATCAACTTCTCTATCTCTAATTGCTGTCAAATCAAAACTGACTTATAGCAGATTCGACCTAGATTAGCCAAATTGACAAGTAAAAAGTTAGCTCATTTTTCACATTTAAAATTTCAAGTGTTGATGCTGTTGTTATTAGGTGCTAGCAAGCAAACTATGACTCACAGCAATCTATGAACAAAAGACCCAAACCTTGCCCTTCTTGTACCATCCTAATACTCTTCACTATGCTCAAACTCATAGATGGAATCACTGTGTCAGTCCATATCATTCAAGGTCTTTCTTTCTTTTGATGACCCTCTACCTTTCCAAGTAACATGTCATTTTCCAAGATCTGGTGCCTCCTAACAACATGCCCAAAGTACGTGAGATGAAGGTTCACCATCCTCGCCTCCAAGGAGCAACCTGATTGTACTTCCTCCAAGACAGAGTCATCTGTTCTGTTGGATTCCCATGGCATATTGAACACTCTTCACTAACACTACAGTTCAAAGGTACCAATTCTACTTAACTCTTCCTTATTTATTGTTCAATTTCCACATGCATATGAAGCAATTGAAAACAGAAAATTACTCGATCAAGTTCATGGAAGTCTTCAAACTGACACCTTTACAAATAAGAAAAATAATTATAGAATTATAGCTCTACATGTTTAAAGTGTTTGAAATAAATCCTTTAATAAATAAAATTTTATCTTAAGAAATGGAAAAATAATGCACACCCATGTTTGTCATGACTTTGTTCACAATAGCAAGGAGTTGGAAACAACCTAAGTGCCCATCAACAAACGAATGGATAGAGAAGCTGTGATATATTCACACAATGGAGTACTACACTGCATGGAAAAACAAGGAACTCATGCAGTATTATTCAAAAAGGGTGACCTCAAGGGCATTATGCTGAGTGAAGCATCTCAGTCACAAAAGGACAAATACTGCATGGTGCCACTGTTGTAAAATGGGACTGACCTTGGGGTTGGGGAGTGACTGAGAAAGATGGGTTCAATAATGTATACTGCATTGAAACAGATGAGGAAGAAAACTGTTTAAAAGGGATATGTGATTAGGTATTTTTGTCATGACGGGATTCCAGAGTGAAGGCTGCATAGTGGAGTGGACCTGGGGGAAGGGATTGGAAAACAATGAAAGAATTTTTCTTTTGCTTTTCCAAGATGGGAGTGTACTGGGGGAGAGGGTTGGGCAGTGAGAAAAGTGCAACAATGAATGAATGGAAGTCCAAAGTCTCTATAAATTTTCATTGAAATAATAACAAAAAAATTTTAAAAATCAAAGAGAAAAAAGAAAAGAACAAGAACAGTAAATTGCATTCAAAAGGGTGGTTTGAAACACAATAGATAGACATTTTGTAAACAAACGGATGTAAAAGATTTTCTTAAAAGAGTAAATTCAAAGAATAGAAAGGAGAAAGTAATAGATAAGAACAGATATCAAGAAAATTAAAAACAAAAACTAGAGAAAAATCAATGAAAAAAATTGTTCTTTTTAAAAATTTTTATTATGAATTTGAAAGAAAGTTTACAAATAATATTGGTTTTCCATTCAACCATGCATACACATTTTATTTTATAGCATTAAATATAATACCCACAATGTAATCACACTTCCTTCCACTAATCATTTTATCATATTCCTTCCTGTCTTCAATACTTTATCATTGGGCAAATGTTGCTACTTTAACAGTATAGGTTATTCTAAGGAGAGGGCGCTTCATGGGTGTTAATGGTCACCTTCTAGACCAGTCTCTAGTTAGGTTGAAAGTAGTGCCACCGGGGTTAATTTTGTTCCAGGTCCACAGCATGATTAAGGACCATAGTTTCTGGTGTTCCATTAGTCTCTCTTGACCTAGTAAGCCTGGTCTGTTTTTATGGTTTTGAGTTAGTTCTGCACTTCACACCCACTCTCCCTCACCAATCTAATCAAGGAACTTCTACTGTGATTCCTTTTAGAGTAGTCCGTAGTAGCTGAGCCCCATCTGGTTCTTCTGGTCTTGGAATCATGAAATTTGAGATTCACATGGTTCCTTAGTCCTTCAGACGAACTTTTCCAATACATCTTTGCTTTTCTTTCCTTTTCTTTGTTCTGGACAGAGTTGTTAGATGTTATCAAATTGACTTTGACTCCCAGTCACCAGCAATGTCCTATATCTTTTTTTTGTAAGTAGTACTGGGGGTCTTTAAAGCTTGTGAACAGCCATCTAATATACAATTATTGCTCCAGGACAGGGGTCACTCAGAAGGCAGATTGACAAAGTTACTACCACAGTGGGCTTGAGCATAACAGAGATGAACCTTTCCTATCCTGCACCTCACAATCTCTGAAATATGTTATTCTATGTGGTGTATTATAAAAAAATATTTAGATTGCCAATAAGTTCATGCAAACATGCCAATATTATTGGTCACTGATCTCTGCTGAAGAGTAGATTCCATTTCATGGTGAGTATAGGGCTGCGACACACAGTGGCCCAATGCATAATAGCTCTGAACTCTGTTCTATCCTGAGCCAATTTCACTGTCTCTTAACACACCTGCCCTCATAACTCTAATTACCGTGTCAGTCCATCTCATCCATTGTCTTCCTCTCCTGTGTTGTCTCTCCACCCTTCTAAGCATGATGTCTTTCTCCAAGGATTGGTCTCTTCTGGCAACATGCCCAATGTAAGTGAGACAGAGCTTGAAAATCCTTGCCTCCAATAAGCAGCTTAACTTCACCACCCTCTCCAGGATAGATCTGTTTGTTCTCCTGGAAGTCTGTGGTATGTTCAATAGTCTTCTGCAGCATCACAACCCAGTCATTGATTCTCTTCTATCATCCTTAGTCACTGTCTTTAGGCTTATGTGTAGAAAGTAATTGAAAAGACAATGGCTTGGGTCAGGCACACCTTAGTGTCTGGACTGACATTATTGCTCTTTGGCACTCTGGAGAGATTCCTGACAGCAGATTTATCTAATGTTACTAGGAGGCCTATTCATTGGAGAGGGAAATCATTCTTGGAAAGGTGAAGGGTCAGCAAAAGAAAGGAAGACTCTCAACGAGATGTCTTGACATAGTGACTACAGCAATGGGCCAAAGCGTATCAGAGATAATGAGGACGACAAGGACAGGAGAGGGTTCAGATGTGTTGTTGATAGAGTTGTTAAGTGTCATACTCAATGCAATGGCACTTAGGAACAACAAGGTTGTTAATAGAGATATAAGTATGTCAAATAAAACCCTATTTCAATAATTTTTTAAAAAATAATAGCATACCATAGTCAAAGATACTTTATTCCTGAATTTCAAAATAGTTAAACATAAAATAATCTATAAACGCCTGTTCTTGATTAAGAAAAATTAACTAAACAAAAAAGTAATGGTGTGGCTTAATATACAAATAAAAGCAACACTAATGGTTTCCCAATGTGGACAGTGTTTGGTGGAGCGCCCAGATGTAAAACAGGTTTGGAAGCAGGCATGGCATCACTTCCTAAATCACATGCTTATGGAAACGATGAACTTGGAGAAATGACGATAATTATGGAAAGGCATTAGGTCTTTTGTTCATAGAGTCACTATGAGTCGGGCTTGACTCAATGGCAATCAACAACAACAACATATGAAGAATTATCTGAATTTACCAGTCAAAATCCTTTCATATAATGAAATACCTAAAGAAGAATTGAAGTATACAATCACAAAAGGAGAGATCAAGCTATAACTATTTATAGATTATATAATTGTCCACCAGCTGCTCCATGGGAGAAGGGTGGGCAATCTCCTCCTGTGTGATTAACTGCCTCTGAAAACCCACTGGAGCGTCAGCTATGGGTTGGTCTCAACTCAATGGTACCAAGAACAACAATATGAAGAATCCAAGAAAATATAATTAAATACTATTGCTAAAGCTAATTCGTTATCCAGGTTTTTTTTATAAGAAAGCATAAACATAATGCTATGGAATAAAAACCAGCTGTAAAATAAAATGGAAAGACAGATGCCAATAATAGTGATACAAATAGCAACATAATAACTTCAGTAAACCAAAGCATACATCATTTATTTTTTTTTAAAGTCTAAATGATGGAAATGAAATGAAACCCATAAAATAGAAATGTAAACTAATGGGGAGGCCTCGTGTCCTTCAACGTTAGAACTGTTAGGTGATTTTTTTTTCTGTAAGATTTATACTATATTCTTATATGATACTTATTTGATTAAATGACCAGCAACCAAAATATTCTTCATATTTACACATCTTCAGTGCACAAAATAATACACAACATTCAAAAAGTAAGTAATAAATATTTAAATATCAAGAAAATTAGCAAAATAGTTGAGCTTATCAACAAATAAGAGTTTCTGATGACAGGTTAAACACATGACAAGATGTTCAACATCATTAATCAGTCATTAAACTCATTGCCAACAAGTGAATTCTGATTTATTCAAGCCATCCATCAGGTTTCTTAGCTGCTGTCAATATTTTTGAGAGGAGGATTCAGCAACCTGAGGAGTTTACAGTAAACAGAAACTTTGCCCACATAAACATCTGTATACATACGCTTGTAGCAGTTTTAGTCTCATAGCAAAAAAACCTGGAAACAATAAAAATGTTCATCTCCTGGGGAAAGAATAATCAAGTCGTGTTGTTATTGTTAGTTCTGATTCAAAATAACCAGAATAAAGCACTGCTAGTTCCTAAGCTTGTCTCACAATTGTTGCTGCTATGAGAACATTTTTGCAGTCATATGTCAAGCCACCTTGTTAAGGTCTTCCTCTTTTTTATTTCCTTACCTTCCTCTTAACCAAACATGATGTCCTTCTCCAAGAATTGGTCTCTGCTGATAATATGTCAAAATTATGTAAATGATAGTCCTATATCTTCCTTTCTTAGGATCATTCTAGCTATATTTCTTCCAAAAGGGATTGGTTTGTTCTAGAATTCCATGGTATATTTACCAATACACCAATTCAAAGGCATCAATTCATCTCCAGGCTTCCTTATTCACTGTCCAGTTTTTGCATTTCATATGAGGTGACTGAAAATATCACAGCTTGGATTAGGCACACTTTAATTCTTAGGGTAACATCTTTGCTTCTGAACACTTTCAAGAAGTTTTTTGTAGCAGATTTGGCCAGTATCATTAGGATTGGATGAAAGACTCATCAACAACCTACATTATGCAGATGACACAACCTTATGTGCGGAAACTGAGGAGGATGTGAAGCATTTGCTGCAGAGGGTCAAGGACCATAGTCTGCTATATAGATTGAAACTCAATATTAAAAAAAAAAAAAGAAGAAGACTCTCACTACTGGGTCAATTGGAAGCACCAGGTTGGATATAGGAGAGATTGAAATTGGTAACAATTTCAGTTGCTCAACTCCTTAATCTACACTCTTGGCACCAGCTGTCAGGAGATCAACTGACAAATTGCACTAGGGAAGTCTGCTGTCAAGGACCTCATCAGAGTGCTAAAGAGTAATGATGTCAGCTTAGAGACAAAGGTATGCCTTATCCAGGTCATGGTCTTTTTAATTACATGCTATGAGAACTGGACAATGACCAAAGAGGACAGAAAAAGAATTGATAGTTTTGAGTTGTGGTACTTGAGAAGAATATGGAACCCACCATGGACTGCCAAGAAAATGAACAGGTCTGTCCTGGAGATGGTGAAGCCAAGCTGTTCCATGAAGGCAAGAATTTTGAGGCTCCATCTCACATACTTTGGGCATGTTGCCATGTTCCAAGGACAAGTCCTTGGAAGACATCATGCTTGGAGGGAGAGTGCAGGAGAGGATGATCCCAGATGAGATGGATTGACAGAGTAACTGGAGTAATGAGGGTAGGCATGTCAGAAACAGTGAGATTAGCCCAGAATAGAAAAGGGTTCAGAGCTATTGTGCATAGGGTTGCTATGAGTCGTGGTCAGCTCAACAGCATATAACAAGAACAACAAAAACAGCTGGTTCCATGGGTATTGATTATGGATCCAATTGCAGTTAAATCCTTGACATTAGAGGATGATAAAATAGTCTGTATCTTTACATATTTGTAGTTTTCTGGTTGTACACTCACAAGAAGTGACTTTTACTGTCTGTAAATTATACTAAAATTTTTACTTATAAAAATAATTTCAATACACATGACAGGTGTGCAAATAGGCATTAAGTTAGGAAATGTTTTGTTACATATTTTTTGTTTTATAGCGGTTTAGGAGTTGAGTTATGAGTGTACTATAGGAGTAACAAGTTATAAGTAAAACAGTTATTTTACATATTAATTTCCTTTTCAAATATTTAAAATTTATTTTCTAACAAATTTTGAATATTTTACCCATGCTATGCTTGTTCTATTATGTTAATTTAAATGTAATACCTGTTGAATATATTAATAAAAGATTGGGGTTTATATTTTGTATTACTTTGCTTTTTCATTTCCTTTTTCAGTAATTCATTCTTATTTCATTTAACAGATGTATAGATCTGTGATGAATGGGGAAGAAAATGAAATGAGTCTTTCAATGAAGCTAATTTTAAAAGGACTGTTCTAGAGACAGGTCTGAGTCAGTCTCTCTCTCTCTGTCTTTCCTCTTTCCTCTTCTCCCCCCCTCCCCGCCCCCGTGTGTGTGTGTGTGTGTGTGTGTGTGTGTGAACTGTACGTGTATGGTTGACATGTCTCTTGAAATCACTTTAAACCGATGTCAGTCAAACTGGCCCAATTTCTTCTCCATGAGCTGGTGGCAATTCTAGAATTTCCATTGAATCTCAAGTCCATGATGTATTTTCCAATACAGCTCTACAGACAATCTGGGATTTCCCCTACCTTTCTTTCTTTAATTGAAGGAGAAGGATGAGAATGGCCATATCAAACCCTAGCATGAAAGTCCTTCCAGATCTAAAATCCTGAGATTTTTGTCAGGAGGTGTTGCCACGTTAAAATACAGATAAATCTCCTAACCTAGTCCTTCTTGGCACTCCTGGGCACTTCCCTTTTGCCCAGTAAGTGGTTACAGGCATCTACCACTGAATGCAAAGGAACCCTGATGGCCCACTCCATGGTGTGTCACTCTGCTAACTCAAAGACTCCAGCAGATTGAATCTATCAGTGGCTCTGTGGACAAAAGAGGAGGGGTTTCTTTCTATTAATATTTATAGTCTCAGAAAACCAGTGGAGAGTCTTTGTGAGTCAAAATTAACTTGACAGTGATTTTTGTTTGAGTTTAACTTTGGTGGCCTTGTGGATTGAGAGTTGCATTGCTAACTCAAAGACAGGTGATTTGAATCCATCAGCTGATCCTTGGGAAAAGATATACAATCTCCTTCCATGTGATTTACAGTCTGAAAGTCCTCTGGAGAGTCAGTTATGAGTCAGTTCTAACTCAGTGGCAGTGAGAGAGACTATATATAAGGCTTGGCAATGGAGGGAAGATGAGCAAGATAAACATACACCATTGTTGCATAATCTCCTCCCTCTTTGCAATTACACCCCTTATTCTGGACTGTTGTCTTACATATAATGCCTAATCATATATTCCTTTTAAACAGTTCTCTCCCTCATGTTCCAAGGCAGTGTTCATTTTCTGTCCACTCTTACCCTATTCTCCTCCCAACCCCCCATGTTAGTCCTGCTTCATGACAATGGTGTTATGCAGTGCAACAATAAATGAATATTTTTTTTTAAAAAATGAAAGTGAACTGGGAAAGGTAGAAGGGAGGGGGAGGGAGGAAACTTCACAATAATGAATGAATGAAAACCTAACTTTTCTATAAACTTTTGTTAAAATCACAATGAAAATATTTTTTAAAAAATAGCATATATCTTCAAAGGATTTGTAGCTTATTTTAGAAGAACTGCTGTTAAAAAATGATCCAAAAACTTATGAACTCATTAAATACCAAGAAGCATGTAACTGTATAGATACCCTAGATAATGAAATGATGCCATACACTCTAAATTTTATATCTACAATGGTGTTTGTAAATAATATGCATGAATAGCTTTCCCCTTAACTCTCAGCAAATAAGCATTCATTTTACCCTAATATCAAATTCTTTACTTTGGCTTCTCGGCATTCTAGTGCAATATTCAGAGTCTCGTCTGACATCCACCTTGGTCTTTTCTTCCTCCTCTGTCTTTGTAATGACCTTTTTCACTCTTCATGGATGATATTCTTGATATCCCCCCACAGCTCATTTGGTCTTCACTCATTGGTGCCCAAGGCCTCAAACCTGTTCCTGAGAACAGGTTTGAAACTCAAGTGGGATAGACTCAAGGTCAAATTTTAATTCCTGTGGATTTAATTTTTTTTTTAACTTCAGCTTTAACTTGCTTGTAAGTAGTTGGTCTGTTCAACAAACACCTGGCCTAGTTTTCATAGCTGACATTGAGCTTCTCCTGTGATTCTTTCCACAGATGTAATCAGTCTGATTCCTATGTATACCATGAGGTGAAATCCATGTGTACAGCTTGTGTTTCTTATAAAAGTATTTGCAATGAATAACTCGTTGATTATACAGAATTCTATCATTGTATCTCCAGCTTCATTTCTTTCACCAAGTCTTCTCTGTTCCCAACTTTTGCATTCCAGTCACCCATTATTATTAATACATCTTGATTTCATGTTTGATCAATCTCTGACTGCAAAAGTTGGTAGAAATCTTCTATTTCCTCCTCTTTGGATCTGGTTGTTGATGAATATATTTGAATGATGGTGGTATTCACTGGACTTCCTTGTATGTGTATGGATATTATCCTATCACTCACAGCATTGTATTTCAAGGTGGATCTAGAAATGACTTTTTAAACACTGAAAGCAGCCCCGTTTTTTTCTCATCTTTTCATTGCTGGCATAGTATATCATATATCTGATTCAAAATGCCCATGCCAGTCCATCTCGTTTCACCAGTACTTAGTATGTCAATATTTATGCATTCCATTTCTTTCTTTTCTTCTTATTGTGTACTGTCGAATCAGATCTGAATGTCACAGGAGAAGATTGCCCCTCCTTGTCCAGTGGAGCATCTGATGGATCTGAACCACACGCCTTTGGGATTGCAGTGCATTTTCTTGCCACTAGGCCACCAGAGTCCCCTCCATTTCTTTCGTAACATATCCAATTTTCCCACACTCATGTTTCTCACATTCCACATTCCAATCACTAGTGTCTTCTTATAACTGTTTCTCCTCCTTTGTGTTTCTATATTTGAGAGCTTAGCCTGAGTTGCCTTTTCTGCTAGTTTAACTGTGTTCTATTATACACAGGGTTTTTAAAGGCATGCTATTTTGGAAGTGGATAGCCAATGCTAGTCTCTCTTAATTTGAATGCTCCAATTTAGAACAGTATCTGATAGACAAACATTTTCTATGCAAGTAAGATTCTGCTGAAAATTATCCAAAAAGAACTGGAGAACTCAACAGAGAACTACCAAATGTGCAGGCTATGTTTAGAAGAGGCTGTGGAACTAGGGATTTAATAGATAATGTCAGATGGATCTTGGCTGAAAGCAGAGAGTACCAGAGGTATGTCTATTTGTGCTTCATTAACTATGCAAAGGCATTTGACTATGTGGATCACAGCAAACTGTGGCTAACTCTGAGAAGAATGGGAATCCCATAACACTTGATTGTGCTTATGCAAAACCTATACTTGGCCCAGGAGGCAGTCACCAGAACAGAGCAAGGAAACATTGCATTGTTCAAAATCAGAGACAGTGTACATCAGGGGTGTGTCCTATCTTCTTATCTTTTCAATCTATATGTAGAACAGATCATCTAGGAGACTGGGTTGTATGAGGAGGAATGTGGCATGAGGAATGGAGGATGACTTATCAATAACCTGAGTTATGCAGACGACACAACCCTGCTTGGTGGATCTGAGCAGGACCTGAAGCCCTTGCTGCTGAAAGTCGGGGACTGTAGCCTTCAATATGGATTGAAGCTCAACATTAAGAAAACAAAGATTCTCACCACTGGGCTGATTGGCAGCATCATGATAGACAATGAAGACATTGAGATTGTTAACAGCTTCTGTTTGCTTGGCTCTACATCATCACTCTTGGTACCAGCAAACAGGAAATCAAAAGAGAAATTGCACTGGGAAAGTCTGCTGTCAGAGACCTCACCAAAGTTCTGAAAAGCAATGATGTCAGTCTGGAGACTAGGATGTGCCTGATCTAGGCCATAGTCTTCACAATTACTTGGTATGCATCAGAAAGCTAGACAATGACTAGGGATGATAGAAAGAGAATTGATGGTTTTTATTTTTTTAAATTTTATTCTGATTTACTTACAAAGTTTGAATACATTGTTTTCACAAAAGATCCTTCCCATTTCCTTCATCCCACCCCACTGAATTGCACAACCCTATGGTTAAAACCCTACTCCCCATCCTCACCCCTCTATTTCCACCCTCCCCCTGCCTGAATCCTCATACTCATTCTATAATAATGATTTTATACAGTATTTGTCCTTGTGGAACTGAGTTAGTTTACTCAACATAATGTTCTCCAGTCCCTCCCAAGTTAAGTGGTAATTTACAAAATCATTGCTCCTGAGTGCTGTGTAGTATTCCATTATATGAATTTACCAAAACTTCTCAATCTGAGAATCAATGTTTTTGAGGTACAGTGTGGAAGAAGAGTATTGAATAGCGGGACAACAAACAGGTTCATCCTAGAGAGGGTGAAATCAGACTGCTCCTTTGAGACAAGGATTCTGAAGCTTCATCTGACAGACTTTGGGCATGTTGCAAGGAAGGACTAGTCCTTGGAGAAGAACATCATGCTTGGAAGGAAGGGTGGAGGGACAGTGCAAGAAAGGAAGACTCTGGATGTGATCAATTGACTCAGTGATTGGAGTAATAGGGGTAAGTGTGCCAGAGACAACAAGGTTACCGCAGGTAGAGCAAGGTTCAGAGCTGTTGTACATAGGGTTGCTATAGTCGCAAGTGACACGATGACACATAACAACAACAAAAATATCAAACTCATCAAGGGTTTTTATTCCTATTAATGCTTTCACTGTTATTCATTTGGGGTTCTTATTCAAGAATCAGAAGGGACAGATCATTGTCTGCAATACTGTCACATTCAGTTGCATTCATTGCTTTTGACACATTTGTTTCCTCCACTGTCTTAAATTTTCTGCTTACATTTTATATATTTGTTTACTTATTAACATTGGAGTCAGAACCGCCCCATAGCTGACCCTCAGAGGCAGTAATCGTATAGAAGGAAACTGCCCATCCTTCTCCTGTGGAGCAGCTGCCAGATTCAAACCATGTGCCTTTGTGATTGTAAAGGTTACGGCAGTGGACAGAGCATGAGTTTCCTCTGATTTGTTAATATTTTCAAGTAGTAAAATGCAAGGTTTATATGTTGTTGTGTGTACATGCCACTGAGCTGACTGTGACTCATAGCCCTATAAAAAATTTATCAGACTCACCACTCGTCTGTCAATTTGCCACATTGGAGTGACCCGCATGTTGCTGTGATGCTCAAAGCCTTGGCACCAGTATTTCAAATACCTGGAGGGTCACCCAATGATTGCCAAGTTTCAGCAGAACTTTCAGACTAAGAAGCAAGACTAGCCATCTACTTCTGAAATAACAAGCCCTTGAAAAATCTTATGAATAAAAGAGAGTTTACAGAAACATCTTAATTTCTAGGCTTTTCTTCCACTGAAAAGTGAAGGCTAACACTTTGAGAAATAATTATATAAATACTCGTAGTATTTAAACTAAGAGTCTAAGGAAGAATTTTTTTCCTTTTTAAAAAATAATTTTAATGAGCATTTACAGAGATTTTGGATTTCCATTCATTCATTGCTGTACTTCTCTCCCCCCCAGCCATCCCCTCCCCCAAGTTCGCTCCTCTTTTTCAAAAGTAAAAGAAACACTCCTTCCCTGGTACACAATCCCCCCGCACCCCTCCCACCGCCCCATGTACATGCCATTATGCAACCTTAATTGTGGACTCTTGTGATAACCATAATACCCTATCATACATCGCTTTTATAAAAGTTTTTCTCCTAGAAATTTTGTTCAAAGAAAAGGTCTGACTTCTCAATCAATCAATCAATGAGTTCTCTTTATCATTAAACGGAGCTATGGAATTTATAATAATTTCCCCATTGGTTTAATCCAAATGCTTTGTCTCTGACTCACATGCACTATATGGCTTTTGACCTCTCACTGTCTATGTTACATCTTTACTTACACCAGCTTGGAACCTCTGTGGCAGGAAGAAGGTACACATCATTCAAAAGCAAACTGGCTAAGTTAACAATGACTACCTAAAACATTCTCTTAAGTGTATTTCTTTTCACCATGTTTTGCTTAATTATTTAGAGCTCTAGGTCTTTCAAGAATAAAGATTTATTTTGATGCAATGTCTGTAATAATCCAGTGAGGTAAAATGCAAATGCATGAAGGCAAAATGAGATATTCTATATTGTCTCCATGCTAATAAAATCAGAAGTGACTTATTGAGTTTCTGAAATAAAGTATTTCTCAAAAGAAAAAATATTTGCAAGCAACTATATAACTAGAGAACAGGTAATAGGATACATCAAGGAGAGATTGTATAAAAATAGGAAATTTGTCTATAGGAACACAATTTTAAAACAATACGCAAAGAAGTGGAAGAGGATAATTAAAGAGGTAATTATAATGAGACTATAAATGGTCAATCAGATTATTTTTTAATTAAGATTCTAGTAATTCTTATTCTTATTGAGTAAAATTGATCTTATGACTAACAACCACAACTTATTCGTGTCTACATGTTTTAATTATAACAATATTTAGCATAGTGCCCTATTTTTTAAGGTAAATGTAAATATTTCTTAGGAAAATAAAAAATAATTTATAAATTGTGTAATATGTAAAACATTAGGACACTGAATAATAAGTGACATGTTTTTCTAAAAATAATACAAAAAATACTACTTATAACCAAAATCTGAGGTTCTCGTTTATCCCTAAGTTGAAGTGTTATCAAGGATGATACAATTCCCAGTCTATGTTAACACCTTTGCATAAGTTATGAACATGAACAAGTAACCTCCCATCATGTGGAAAGTAGGTTTTTTTTTCTAAGTTCCATAAATTAAAAGACCTCCAGTTGATATTATTTACTGTGGTCAGACCCCCAAATAGTGAGGTCTCTCACCTCGAGGACCCAGGGTGTAAATCAGAGGGAAGCGTAAGTGAACTGAGTTTGGTGGTCTCGTTTGAGATTCTGATGGACATTTGTCTACTTCACAAAAGCCTCCATACAATTGGGCTCAATAAGTCACAACTGACAGTTTCTGCTCTAAAGAGGCCCAAATCTGGGCTGGCACAGATGTTTCCCTTTCTCCATTTAGGCCAGAGGGACAAAATTCACCCAGCAGATTTAATAATTCCAAGTAGTGTGGCCAGTAGAACATACATTTTCTTTTATTCTTATCTCCCTCACACTGCTGTGGAAAGATTGATTTCCTTCGTTTAAAAGAACCAAAACTTCTACTCACCCCTAGTCATTGTCAGAACTTATCCTAAAGGAGACTTATAAGGACACAATCATTTCACTACCATTAGAAGAGCTCTCAAAAAGAAAAGAAACAAAAATCACCACCCAAAACCAAAACAGTAGAAACTCAAAAAGCATATTACCATTGTAGTCTATGAGCCTAGTCTTATCCATTGCACCCAAGTCAATTGAATTGCTATAGTCTCTTTATAAAGGTTACATAGAATTGACAGGAGAGCTTAACATGTCACCTTAAATGCCAATGGACCTATTTAATTCAAGCCTGTACACTGGCTTCAAAGAAAGCCCAATTTGTAATCAGACATCTATAGCAGGGTCATAAGAAGGCACAATTGCTATGGCATCTTGTGGCAAAAGTCATCAAACTCCTGCGGGTTTTTTGTTTGTTTGTTACCAGAAAAAAAAATGACTGAGGGAAAAATTTGTTGTCTAGGCACCTTGCAGGGAGTACAGTTTCCATATAATTGTCTTAAGAGTAATTGAATCTGTCCTTTAACAATCCACAAATTATCTCCTGACAACTTGAAATAATAGACCTTTTTGTTAAGAAGAGAAAGCTTGTGGAGACCAAAGGTTAAACAGGTCTTTTCATCATGATAAATCACTGGTTAATGAGGTCGCTATTGTTGGGTATTAAGACCATTCCCTTTAATGCCATTACCTCTTGGTTGTAAAGCTGACACTCCTCACGATCTGCAGTCTTTGAACTTTTCCACAATATTGACTGGCTCCTCTGAGCAGATGTTCCCTGGATGCGACTGCAGGAAAGACAACAGTTCTCAGTTGTGGAAAGAGCTTCAAATAAGCTGGTAGAATCCAGACAGTCCAAGCGTTTGCAGAGAGACAGCAAGCAGCAGTGAAAAAACAAGAATCAGAGCTTTAACTTAGTGTGTGATGATAATATCTATCAGTTTACTGAGAAGATCTGAGGTAATGTGGTCACCAGTACCTAAGAGCTTAACAAATACTCATTAATTTGAAGTGAGATGATAATTACAATGAGTATTTGGATTACTCCTTCAACATTACAATGATATACATTATCTCTCTTAATCCCTACAAAAAGCAGCCAAATTATATTTTTAATAAAATTTTTATTTTATACTGGTTTACTTACTAAGTTCATATACATCATTTTTCATACTGGATGTTTCCTATTTCCTTTACCGACTCCTCCCTTCACCTATCAAATTGTGCAACCCTATGATTAACCACCCCCTGGCCCCCCTGCCCATTCTCACCCCTCTGCTCCTCTCCCCCTTTGGATCCTCATACATGCTCTACAATAATGGTTTTATACAGCATTTGTCCTTATGGGACTGAGTTGGTTTACTCAGCATAATGCTCTCCAGTCCCTCCCAAGTAGTAATTTATAAAATCATTGCTCCTGTGTCCTGCGTAGTATTCCATCATGTGAATGTACCATAATTTCTCAATCCATTCGATTATAGTTGGACATTTGAGCTGTTTTCACATTCTTGTGATGGTGAATAACAAAAAAGCAGCTAAATTCTGTTTATTATTACCACATTTAAATGAGGACTATGGGAATGTGGGTGCAGAAATCATTTTTGTAGGTCCAAGAGATATTATATAGGAGAACACTGCACTCTGTCTCCAAACCCCATGCTCTCTCCTCCATTGTCTCCAGGAGCTGACTGAAGGACTACGATCAGATACTCTGGTTTTTTTCTTGTTTTATTGTAATTTTAGTAAAAAATTACAAAGCAAATTAGTTTTCCTACAAACACCCATGCACATTTTGTTCTACAGCATTTATTTCAATACCCTCAATGTATTTTCACTTTCCTCCTAAAATTCTGGTTTCCAGTAATCCTTCTATACCTCTCTGTTTTTTCCATTGTTCCAGTGATAGTGTACTGATCATCCCCTTGTCTGTAATTAAGGTAGACCACAATATTTAAATCACAGCATATGCCCTCCTTTTAATTTTTTGCCTGGATTTAAAATGAAAAATTGAATTGGTAATTCAGATACATTGCTAATATGGAATCAAACATGCACAATGCCTCTTTCAAATCACATATGATTAGTATGTTGCAGGTAAGACATTGGAGTATTCTGGCACGAACTACACATTGTATTTAACATGTAAATGTTCACTGCTTTGAGACAATGTATTCTCAACCACCCAGTACTGGAGTCCATTAAACACTTGACTATAAAACAAGAAGTTGGTAGCTCAAAGTCACTGAGGAGAGAAAGACCTGGTAATGTGTCTCTATTAAGCAGTACAGGGGGTAGGAAAACTTATGGAGCAGTTTTACTCTGTCATATGGGCCACTGTGAGTCCAAAACTGACTTCACAACCACAGTAGTATCTGAAAGCTAGTGGGAACTCAGTGGATACTAGTTCAATGAGACTGAAAAACATTTCTATCCATTTATACTCCTCCTGTTTCATAAACATTTGTTTGAGCTAATTTAAATGTTGTGTTGAGTTGCTGAGAAAGAACTTTCCTTATAGGAGAATGAATCTAGAATCACCAGGGCTGGCTATTTTTCCTTCTCTCACGATGAGTCATTCTGGAGGCAGGGTTAGCCCATATTTACTGCTCATTTTGAACCCAGCCAGTCTAATCTGGACTTGTGTGCCCCTTCATGGTTTTCTCTGTGTGCTTAACAGTTATGAAGACTTTTCCTGGTGATTGAAATGAAGCAAGTTCTACTCTATGAGATGCAAAATTCCTTTGAATGACAAGTAGTTCATTTGCTAATGTAACATAGCTGAATATTTAGTTCTCTTTACAACATGAGGCACTTTTGAGAGAACACTGGAGAAAGTCAAAGAGTAAACAAAATGATAGACGAGGAAGCAAGAGAACAGTCTGCATCTAGCACGCTGGACATTCCCAGGCCTGTTAGAACAACTTCATGAACAAGAAACATTAAACCCCTTGCTGTCAAGTTGATTACCACTGACAGGGAGCCCACCTGTCTGAGCAGAACCTCCGCTCAGGGTTTTTAAGGCTCTTTATGGGGTCACTCTGCCACATCCATCTCCTACAAAGAGGCTAGGTGCTTCAACCATGCAACCTTTCAGTTAGTACAGTGAGCTTTTAACCACTGCACCACCAGGGCTCCTTGCATATGTGTTGGATGAACTTAATACACACATAAAAATGCAAGTTAATAAATTCACAAAAGCATTCATGAATACTTCACATACACACTTTAGATGAAAGCTTAAATATTTGACTTTCTTCTCAAAGCCACTTCACTTCAAATACCTTTTTTTTTTTTAAATTACAGATGCCATAGAATAAGAAGCAGAGAAGAATTTTGCCTAATCTGACAGATGAGGAAAGGAATCCATGAGCAAATGTCATAAAATACTGATTTCAAGAGAAATGAGTCCTTTTTTTTTTTAAAGTGCAGAAGAGAGCACGCCTCAAGTGAAGTGAGGACGTTACCGTAGTACAGAGCGTCAGCTGGATGTGGGTGTTCATCCTAAGAGGAAAGCACGTTTCTATTTTCAAGGAAGGGGTCACGCTTTCCCCTTTTGCACAACAAAGGCTGCAACATGCTATTGAAACATGAAGTTAATCTCCCAAGTGCTTTGTCTCTGAAATTGGGGGAAATCGCTGGTTGTCAGGAATCTCCTATCAAAGCTCCAGTAATAAGCTGTTTTTCACTTTTTTTGAGAACACAACCTGGATCCACTGGGGGGATTAGCCAAATGTTGACTAGTATGGCTTTACTTCCAAACCAAAGCTCAGACCAGGCCTATTCAACATTCAAATAAAATCTGGGGATAGGAGTTGGGAATTAGGAATGCATCAGGATGTTCTGAAATATATGTTATTGCCCGCTGAATTGGCAATGTGGATAATCTGGTGAATGACAACTTTTACCACATTTAGGTGCCATAGAAAATCTGCAATAGACATTAAACTAACCTCACTTGTAGGGTGTATAGAGAGGCCATGACCAAATCAGGGACATCTGGTGGCATAGTCTGTAGGCAGTTTCACTGCAAATGCAAAGGTGGGTTTTTTTACTTTGGTGTGTGTGTTTAAATCCACCGTGTTTCTACAGGAGAAAGATGGGCAATCTCTTCTGGTACAATTTATAGTCATGAAAAACTTGCTGGATGGTCAGCTATGAATCAGATCAAGCTCATGGTGATGAGCTAACTTGATGACCAAATTAACTCAAACAAACTTTTCCTTGAACTTAAGGGCACATTAATAGAAGAGAGATATGATGAGAGGATACAAATGTATTATTTCACCTGGGTCTCACATCAGTCGGGTACTATGTTGCGCTGGATGGCATCGTTATTCCCATTTTAGATCAGATAACTGAGGTGCCCAGTAGTGAAATGAGAAACTCCATGAAGCTCAAGTTTTTAAAACTACTAAGGAGAGGCCCTTGCCTCTTCACTTTCATGATTTTCCATACTGTTAAGGAGTATGTGGTCAACAGTTGAAGTATTACAGTATCTCCATGCAGTTCAAATCTACCAGCTGCTCTGCAGGAAAAGGATGAGCAATCCCCTCCTGTGTGATTAACTGCTTCTGAAAACCTGTTGGAGGGTCAGCTATGGGTCAGTTCCAACTCAAGGATATGCAACAACAACAGGAAATCAGTGTTGGTGAAAAAATATAGGTAGAGTTAGTGAGAACAGTGACACTTGGGATGAATATAATCAGTGCTACTGATTTGTACCTGTAGAAATTGATGAAAGGATAAATGTTCTGCTGTGCATATTTTTCCTCAAAATTAAAATAAGCTGTTCAAATAAATTAGAGATATACAGATATCTTTGAGTTGTGGTGCTGGAGAGGAGTATTGAATATACCATGGACTCCTAAGGGAACAAACAGGTCCATCCTGGAGAGGGTGAAACTAGGTTGCTCCTTAGAAGCAAAGATTCTGAAGCTCCATCTGACATATTTTGGACATGTTATAAGTAGGAAACAGTCCTTGGAGAGGGATATCATGCTTGGGAGGGTGGAGGAACAGTACTAGAGAGGAAAACCCTGGATGAGATGGATTGACTCAGTTACTAGGGTTATGGGGGGTAGGTGTGTCAGAGACAATGAAATTGGCTCAAGGTAGACCAGGGTTCAGAGCTGTTGTACATAGGGTTGCTGAGTCAGAGTGTACTCGAAGGCACATAACAATAACACAGACAACAGGGCTAAATAGTTTCATTCAGATTCAAAAGAACCTGGAATAGAGGATATCATTGTTAACGTCAGCTGGGTTGTAGACGAAAGTACAAAATGCTAGAAAGATGTTTACCTGTGTTTTGTTATTTTACTGACCATGTGAAAAATTCAACTGCGTGGATCATTAAAATATGGATAAATTGTGATGAAGGAGAATTTTGAACACTTAGCTGTGTCATATGGAATCTATACACAGACCAAAAATCAGTCATTTGAACAAAACAAGGCATACTACATGGTTATACTACCACAGTAGGATATATTACTACATCCTTTTATCACACTTATTCAATATGTATACTGAGCTCAACTATGTATATGAAGAATTCAGCACCAGATTTAGAGGACTCTTAAAAACCTGTAATACCTGGATGACACAACCTTGCCTGTAGAAAACAAAGAAGACTTGAAATACTCAATGATGAAGCTTAAGAACTGCAGCCTTCAGTAAGTATTACACCTACACATCAAGAAAACAATAATCCTTACACCTGAAACAACAACATGATGGCAAACACAGTAATGATTTAAGCTAGTAAGGATTTTATTTTATTGAAGTCCATGGTCAATGTTATGGGAACAAGAGTAGAAAAATCAAATGATTGATGGTACTGGACAAACATACTACAAAAGGCCTCTTTAAAGTGCTAAAGAGCAAGAATGTAACTTCAGGACTAAGCTACAAGTTACCTGAACCCTGCTATTTTAAATCATCTCTTATGCAAGTAAAAGTTGGACAATAAATAAGGAAAGCTCAAAAAGAACCATTGCCTTTTATTTGAGGTAAGGTTCTAGGATATTAGCTATACAATGGATAGCCAAAACAACAACAACAAAAATCATTCTTGGATCAAGTGCAGACAGAATGTTCTTTGAAGGCAAGGATGGAGAGATATAATGTCTCCCATGTGGGGCATATTGTCACAAAGGGCCAATCTTTTTTTTCATATTTTTTTAATTTTTATTTTATTATTTTTGTGTGAGTGTACCGTCAAATCAGATCTGACTGGTACAGGAGGAGATTGTCCCTCCTTCCCCGGCAGAGCATCTGGAGGGCCAATCTTTAAAGAAGAAAATCATGCTTGCTAAAGTAGACTCACACATGGCCATTGAATCTGACCAACTCATAGCTGAACCTCCAGAAGGTTTTCAGAGGCTGTAAATCACATAGGAGTAAACTGTCTTTTTCCACGGAGCTACTGATGGATTCAAACCATAAGAGGATTCATACCACCAGAGTGGCATTGTCTTGGAGTTAGCAGTGTAACTCCCTATGGACTACACCACTAGAGCTCCTGTGGTAAAGCAGAAAGTCAGCAAAAAAAAGAGGAAAACCATCAGTAAGATGTGTGGACAACAGCGGTTGTAAGGAAAACGCAAGATTATGCAGTGTTTCTTTCTGTTGTTCATAAGGTCTCTGTGAGTTGGAACTGGGCCACACTGAGCAGCTGAAACAGGACCCAACAACAACAAACAGGATAGCTAGTTACTCATGCCTGTGCAGGAGGGAAAGACCCACTGAGGATGTAGTCTGAGCCCCTTTATGCTGGCACTCATCGTTTGAACTCTAATTGGATCTGATCTGGCCATTTTTTTAGCAGGATACCTCACGGAATTGATGTCAACCAGATGGGACAGAATACTGACTGGGAAGTGTTGCTGTGTTTGTTTCAGGTGAATCTTTCATTCAAGTTATGATTAGAGCAACTCCCTTGAAACTTTATACAGATATTTGTAAAAACTTCTTCTGGGACTTACTTTCATTGTAACTTTATTATACAGTTAGGAGAGAAGGTAATTTAATCACCTCTAACTTCTCTGGTGGCTATATCTACCTACCAAAATGAATTTAAAATTTATGCATGGCACTCCAAGTATATGTGAGGAATGTTTTAAGAATATTTTCTACACTTGAAATATAAAGGAATATGAAAACTGAAAAATCCACTAAGAAAAGAAGAATGCAAGTATTAAGGGAAACAATGAAACGAGCTCTGTTAATAGTATCTTTCATGGAACTTCTACATAGCTGTGGGAATCCTGGGTTCATTGTTTCCATCTGGATGACTTGGGAGATAAAGGCAGCTGAGGTGGAGTTTAGGGTGCAAGAAAATGTTAATAGTTAGGTTGTTGTTGTTGTTATGTGCCGTCAAGTCACCTGCGACTCATAGCAATCCTATGTACAACAGCTGTAAACCCTGCTCTATCCTGTGCCAATCTTATAGTCTCTGACACATGTACTCCTATTACCCCAGTCACTGAATCAATCCATCTCATCAAGGGTCTTCCTATCTTGCGCCTTCCCTCCACCCTCCCAAGCATGACGTCCCTCTCCAAGAACTGGTTCCGCCTTGCAACATGTCCAAAGTATGTCAGATGAAACTTCAGAATCCTTGCCTCCAAGAAGCAGCCTGGTCTCACCTTCTCCAGGGTGAACCTGTCTGTTCTAGGAGTCCATGGTATATTCAATTCTCTTCTCCAGCATTACAGGTTAAAAATATCCATTCTCCTTCTATCATCTCTATTCATTATCCAGCTTTCTGATGCATAGCAAGGAATTGCAAAGATCATGGCCTGGATCAAGTGCACCTTAGTCTCCAGACTGACATCATTGCTCTTCAATACTTCGGAGAGGTCTCTGACAGCAGGCTTTTTCAATGCAATTCATCTTTTTATTTCTTGGCTGCTGGTACCAAGAGTGTTGATTGTGGAGCCAAGCAAACGGAAGCTGTTAACAATCTCAATCTCTTCACCATCTATCACGATGCTGTCAATTGGCCCAGTGGTGAGAATCTTTTTCTTGATGTTGAACTTCAATCCATTTTGAAGGCTACAGTCCTTGACCTTCTGCAACAAGCATTTCAGGTCCTCCTAAGTCTCAGCAAGCAGTATGTGTCATCTGCAAAACACAGATTGTTGATAAGTCTACCTCCAATCCTGATGCCAAACATCTCCTCATAGAGCCCATCCCTCTGGATATTCTGTTCCACATATAGAGTAAAAAGATATGGAGATAGGACACATCCCTGGCATACAACTTCCCAATTTTCAACCATGCAGTGTTTCCTTGTGCTGTTCTGACAACTGCCTCCTGGTCCGAGTATAGGTTTTGCATTAGCACAATCAAGTGTTCTGGGATTCCCATTCTTCTCAGAGTTAGCCACAGTTTGTTGTAATCCACACAGTCAAATGCCTTCGCATAGTCAATGAAGCACAAATAGACATCCCTCTGGTACTCTCTGCTTTCAGCCAAGATCCATCTGACATTAGCTATAATATTCCTAACACCACAGCCTCTTTTAAACCCAGACTGCACTTTAGGCTGTTCTCTGTTGATGTGCTGTTCTAGTCATTTATTGGATCATCTTCAGCAGAGTCTTGCTTGCATGTAATATCAATGATATTGTTTGACAATTTCTGCACTCTGTTGGGTCATCTTTCTTTGGAATGGGAACAAATAAAGATCTCTTGCTATCAGTTGGCCAGGTGGTTGTTCTCTAGATTTCTTGGCACTACTTGGTGAGCACATCCAGGGCACTGTTTGTTGAAATATGCCACTTGTTACGCTGTCAATTCCTGGAGCCTTGATTTTTTGTCAGTTCTTTCAGAGCAGCTTGAAATCCTTCCTTAATCACCACAGGCTCTTGGTCATACATTGCTTCATGAAATTTTTCTGTGTCCAGCAATTCCTTTTGGTACAATGACTCCGTATACTCTATCTTCTTTTTTTTTTTAATAAAAAATGCATGATTAGAGATGCACTTATCTTATTTTCAACTGCTACTCAGAGCAACCCTATGAACAACAGATCTGAACCTTGCCCTATCCTGTGCCAGTCTCACAATCTCCAAAATGCCAGAACCCATTTTTGTCCCAATTCTTCTAATTGAGGGTCTTACTCTCTTTCTCTGATCCTTCACATTTAGCAGATGATGTCTTTTTCCAAAGATTAGTCACTCTCAAAAACATGCCCAAAGTGTGTGGGAAAAAATGTCACCAATCTTGCCTCTAAGAGGCACTTTGGCTACACTTCTTTCCTGATAGTTTTGTTTGCTCCCTTGGCAATCCATGATATATTCACTATTCTTCGTGAACACCACAATTCAGAGGCATCAGTTCTTTCATCAACCTTATTCACTGTCAATCTTTCAGATGAGTAGGAAGCAAACGAAAACGCAGTAGCTTGCGTCAGATGCATCTCTTTAGTCATTCAACTGTCTGGTCCCTTTTTAGCTCTTTGGAGAGGTCCCTGGCAGTGGATTTACCCAATAACATGTCTTTTGACTTCTTGACTGATGCTGCCATGGATGTTGATTGTGGATCCAAACAAAATGACAACTTTTCTCCATCTATTGTGATTTTGCCTATTGGTCTAATGGTGAAGATTTATTTTTTGTTTCTTTTTTTTTTCAAGTCCAATTTTCGCCTAATGCTTCTTAAAATGTTTTTTAGTTGAGATTTTAATTCAAGTTTATAAAGAACTTGGATTTCCACTTGTTCTATGTTGTACATTTTCCTCACTTTCTTCACTGTCATATAATTCTCCCTTTCTCTCCCAGCCACTTTACTATGTAGCTCTTATTCTGGACCCTTGTCATTTCAAGAATATCTAATCATATATTCCTTTTATACAGTACTCTCACTCGTCTGTTTCAACGCAGTGTACATTATTTATCCCCTCTTTTCTTAGTTTTGTGTCAACTCCCATGTCACTCCTGTTTTATAAGAGTGGTACCATGAAGTATTTTTCCTTTTGTGACTTAGTTCACTCAGCATAATGTCCTCCATGGTCACCCATTTTGTATATTTCATGAGTTTTTTGCTTTTCAGTGCTGCATAATATTCTATTGTGTGAATATATCACAGTTTTCTATCCATTCGTTTGTTGATAAGCACTTGGGTTGTTTCCAACTCTTTGCTATTGTGAACAAAGCAGTGTGGTACTGATACTGGTACATACACAAAGACAGACACATAGAATAATGGAATAGAGTTGAGAATCCAAAAGTCTATCCATCTACCTATGGTCAATTGATTTTTGACAAGGAGATGAAATCAGTTAAGTGGGAAAGTGACAGCCTTTTTAACAAATAGTGTTGGCAAAATCAGAAAACCATCTGCAGAAAACTCAAGACCCACACCTCACACCATATAAAAAACCAATTGAAAGTGGATCAAGGACCTAGGACTAAAGCCAAAGATTATAAACATTAGAGAAAAGCTTGGAACAACTGTAGAAGCACTAATCCACAGTATGAATAGTCTCCAAAGCATCCTGAAAAACCTACAATTAGGAGAGGATAAAATAGATGAGTGGGACCTTCTAAGAATCCAAATCCCTATGTACATCCAAAAACTCCTCCAACAAAGTAAAATGAGAAGCCACAGACTAGGGAAAAATATTTGGTAATGACATGTCAGATAAGGGACTTATATCTAGAATTTATAGAATACTTGAGCACCACAACAAGATAAAAGTAAACCAAATTGCAAAATGAGCATAGAATATGAACAGACATGTCACCAAAGAAGACATACAGATGGCTAACAAACACATGAAGAAATGTTCAAAATCGCTAGCTCTAAAAGAGATGCAAATCAAAACAACTATGAGATATCATCTCACCCCAGTGAGAAAAGCAAAATTCAACAGAGAGCAAACAACAAATGCTGGCGAGGTTGTGGAGAAACTGGAACCCTTATTCACTGTTGGTGGGAGTGTAAAATGGTGCAACCACTATGGAAGGCAATACGGTGCTTTCTCAAAAATGTTGGAAATAGAAATACCATTTGACCCAGCAATTCCACTTCTGGGAATATACCCTAAAGAACAGAACTATCACCCAAATAAATATATGCACACCTATGTTTACTGCTGCTTTATTCTTTCCGTCTTCTTTTAATGCTTCCTGGATCATTTAATATTCTGCCCAAATCATCTTTAAGTATTCCAGCTCAAGGCTTGAATTTGTTCTTCAGTTCCTTCAGCTTAAGAAATGTTGGACGAGTTGGGCCCCTTTGATTTTCTAACTCCAGCTCTTTGCACATTTCAGTGTAATACTTTGGCTTCCCATGCTGCCCTTTGGAATCTTCTGTTTAACTCTTTAATATTTTTATTTCTCTCTGCTTTGGCTTCTCGATGTGTTAGTGCAATATGCAGAGTTTCTTCTGACATTCATCTTGGTCTTTTCTTCCTCCTCTGTATTTGTAATGAATTTTTGCATTCTTCCTGGATGATATCTTTGATATCCTCCCACAGTTCATGTGATAATCAGGTCACTAGTGTCCAAGGCCTCAAACCTGTTTTTGAGATGGTTTTGAAATTCAGGTGTGACAGACTCAAGGCCAAATTTTGGTTCCCATGGATTTAATATTCCTCAGCTTCAGCTTGAATTTGCGTATGAGTAGTTAGTTGGTGGTCTGTTCCACAGTCAGCACCTGGCCTAGTGTTCACAGTTGATATTGAGCTTCTCCAACAATTCTTTTCACAGATATAATCAATCTGATGTCCATGCATGCTATCAGGTGAAATCCATGTGTATAGCCTACATTTATGTTTTTTTTACAGTTATTTTTTTATTATGAATTTTAATGAAAGTTTACAGAGACTTTGGATTTCCATTCATTCATTGTTGTACTTTTCTTCCTGCCCAACTCTCCCCCCCACCAGTTAGCTCTTCTCTTTGAAAAGTAAAAGAAAAATTCTTTCATTGTTACACAATCCCTCCCCCATGTTTACGTTTCTTATAAAACGTATTTGCGATGAATAAGTCATTGAGTGTGCAAAATTCTATAATTCTGTCATTCTATCTCTGGCTTCATTTCTGTCACCAAGTCCATATTTTCCAACTACTGATCCTTCTTCTCTGTTCCCAACTTTTGCATTCCAGTCATTTATTATTAGTAATGTCTATTTAGGATCGTTGGGGTTTTTCTCACAGTACAGAAATTGAACAGTAAGGGGTGAAAGGAAGCATTTTTGTTTTTGTTATTACTATTCAAATAATTGTGACCACTGGCACTTTTTCTGGATAGTTGCCAAAAGCTATTGTTGTATCAGTTCCAACCTAGGTTGGACCAAACATTGCCCAGTCTTGTGCTATCTTCACCATTGTTGCTATGTTTGAATGCAATGCTGCAACCATGATGTCAATCCATCTTCCTTTGTGCTGACTCTGTACATCTACTTTATTAGGTTTGTTTTCTATGTTTTACCAAACACAATGTCTTTCTCCAGGGACTGATCCCTTCTGATAACATGCCCAAAGTATACAAGTGGAAGTCTTACAATTCTCTTTTCTTAGGAGTATTCTGACTGTACCTCTTTCAAGACTGTTTGTTCTGGGAATCTATGTTACGTTCAATAGTCTTCAAGAACATAATTCAAAGACATCTGCTCTACTTGTGTTCCCTTAAACATTGTCCAACTTTCATATATATATGAGGTAACTGAAAATACCATGGCTTGGGTGAGGCACAACTTAAGTCAAAGGGGACATCTATGCTTTTGAGCATTTCAAAGAGATCTGTTGTAGCAGATCTACCCAATACAACATGCTGTATGATTTCTTAACTACTTCTTCCAGGGGCATTGATTGTGAAAGTAAAGTAGAACCCTTGGCAATTTCAATCTTTCCCCTGCCTATCGTAATGTTGCAAATCGGTCCACGTGTGAGGATTTTTGTACTGAGTTGAAAGTCATACTGAAGGTCAAGCCAATAATTAACACCAGGATAAACAGCATATTGCACTGAATGCCACGACCCTCAAACAATGTTTCTGAATCAAGAGGTCTGAGATGGCACCCAAATTTACAAGTGAAGTTGAAGCAGCTGGTATTTAAAAGCATGCTTATATTTAAATGCTAATCCATAAGAGATATACCTCTTATCCTATTCATCCCAGTACTTATTATAAGGAGTTCTGGTGGCCTAGTCTGGAAGGAGTTGTGCTGCTAACCCACAGACCATGGCTCTCTGGAGGTGAGAATCCACCAGTGGCCCTGAGGCAGAAAACTGCACAATCTCCTGCCTCGTGATTTACAGACTCAGAAAACTAATGGGAAGTCAGCTATGAGTCAGTTCTGACATAACAGCAATGAGAAAGATGCTATGCGTAATAATAATAATAAAGACTGATGCCCACTAATAATTTTTTTTGTCAGAAAAATTTATATTTAGAATTAGCCCGCTGGACTCAGTTTAAATGATCCCAATTTTGTTGGCAACATCCAAAGCATCATAATCAGAAGCAAGTTGAACATAGGCCTTCTTCTCTACATCAGGCCTAATCAAAGTGTTGACCTTACCCATATCAATGTCATAGAGCTTCTTTACCGCTTGTTTAATTTGGTGCTTGTTGGCCTTGACATCCACAATGAACACAAGTGTGTTGTTATCTTCTATCTTCTTCATAGCTGACTCAGTGGTCAGGGGAAATTTGATGATGGCAGAGTGGTCAAGCTTGTTTCTCCTGGGGGAGCTCTTCTGGGGGTATCTGGGCTGCCTTCGGAGTCTCAGCATCTTAGGCTGCCGGAAGGTGGGTGACGTGCGGATCTTTTTTTTTTTTTTTTGGCTGTGGATGCCCTTTAGGACTGCCTTCTTGGCCTTTAATGCCTTTGCTTTGGCTTCAGTTTTGGGAGGGGCAGGGAATTCCTTCTTCGCTTTCAGCACCATCTTCAAAAAAGCTAATTATTATATTTTTATTACACTATTGGAATTTATTATACTTCCACTCCTCATTTACTAATATGGCTAGGTTACAAAACGGGATGAAGTAAATGAGAAGTAAAATGGATCTGGACGAAAAGGCAGGGTGATGATTGATAAGGTCCAATGGTGATTAATTTTATAAAGCATCATGCTTGAAAGGGTAGAGTGATGGAGAAAGAGAGGAAGACCATCTATGAGATAAGTTGATACAGTGACTGGGGTAATGAGAGTAGGTGTATCAGAGACAGTAAAGTTGGCACAGGATAGAGCATGTTTCCAGGCTGTTGTACATAGGGTTACTATGAGTCACAAGCGACTAGATGACACATAACAACAACAACAACAATGCATGAGAATAATTGTATGAAACACAATGTGAATAAAGAATAGTGTGAAACAAAGTGTATGTGAACTTTGTAAGCAAACCAATAAAAAAGGAAAAAAACAAACAAAAAAACCCAGCACAAAATAAAGTATTTAAAAAACACAAAACCCAACCTCAAACCAAAACACAAAGCAACAAAATAGAGGATGACCATACCAGAGGGCCAGCATAGGAGAGGAAGACCTCGACCTCAGATGAGATGGATTGACATTGTGACTGTGGCAATGAGGGCAGGTATGTCAGAGACAGTAAGGTTGGCTCAGCATAGGGTAAGCTTCATTGGGTCGTTATGATCTGTAATCAACTTGACGGCATGTAACAACATATTGGATCACAAAAAAAGAGGATGACCACATCATCTACCTCTGGTAGTTTGGCTGCTATCCAAAAGGTGGAAGCTGGGCACACCAGAAACTCTGGAGGAGAAAAATGGAACAGTCTGATTCCATAAAGACTTAAAGCCTTGGGCACCTGAAGGGAAAGTTATACTTTGTCCTACAGGATTGCTGGGCATTAGAAATAGTAGCAGGTTGGTGCTGGGGTTCAAATCCAGGAGGGAAAGTCCCTCAGTACAAGTGTATGAGGAGAAACTAGAAAAACTTACTTGGAATCAGCTGAAAGATACTCATTTATTATTTCAGGGGGAGGTTACTTACACGAGAATGATCAGTACTGTACTGAGAAGCAGCAGCTTGGGCAGGAATAGGTTCAATTCCCACCTCACAGGGAACGTGGTTATATAGGGTGAGAGGAGTGCCTATAATCCGCACTATGCGTGTAACTATTTAGACAATATTCTAACCATATTATAGAGACAGAAACAAAGTGGAGCTAATGGACACCGGGATCACAAAAGAGGGGAAAATACATTTTAAGGTAATTAATAGAAAACACAGATAATCTATTTAACTTAGCTTGACTCAGAAACAGCCATTTTTGAGTGAATTTGCAATCTTGCCTAGAAAGATTATATCACTATGGGTTGGGTTTGGTTTGACATCACTACGTAATTTCCAACCTACTGAGAATCATAACCTAACTAAGCTGACACAGAAGCCTAACGATAATAGCATAATTCTCACCTTGCACCTTGGTATTTGTCATGGCTAGAAATGTAAGTTTTTTAATGGACAAAACAGTCATGTTAGAGAGAAACCAGTCAGACAAACAACCAGACAAAGATGAATGGAAGGAAAGTTAGGGTAGGTGTCAACCAGATAAGGAAAGCAGAAACTCATATTAAGGGCCCATAAAAAGCAAAAGTTGAGTAAACCAGCTAAGATCAGATGAAACTCTTGGTAGAGGCTGGAATGGGCACAGGGTAAAGTGGCTAAGACCAGATCTTACCCAATTAAAATAGGTAGTATTGCCTTATGGGAAGGACCTCAGTGCCTCATAGTCTTGACATGTGCAGTAAAGTCTGTCCCACAGGAAACCTAGTTAACATTTTAGGCATGTGAGACATAGAAGGCAACCAGTAACTTCTGGAACAACAGACCTGAGTAAGAATCACTCACCACATTTTGAACTTCCCATGACAACATTCCACTGGTCCAGATTCAAGCCCTAAAGCATAACCAGAGAATGAAACTTGCCACCTAAATATACTCCTGTCCCTCATATTGTTGCATCCATATTCAAAAAGACCGTTTCAAGATCTAGTCTAAAACACAATGCTGCAAGTGATAGGATACTATCCATACTTATACAAGGAAGACCTGTTACTATAACTGTTATTCAAATTAAGAAATTCTACCAACTTTTGCAGTCTGAAATGGACCAAACATGTGGCCACAACGCATTAATAATTGGTGACTGGAATGCAAAAGTTGGAAGCAAAGCAGAAGGAATAGTAATTGGAAATTAAAAACTTGGGGAAAGAAATGAGGCCAAAGATTAAATGGTTGAATTTTGTGCATTCAATAATTTATTCCTAACAAATGCCTTTTTAAAAGAAACATAGTGACTAAACACATGGACTTTGATAGATTGCACAGGACTCAGATTGACTGCATCTGTGGATAGCATCATTGGAGAAGCTCAATACTAGCAGTGAAAACCAGGCCAGGTACTGACTGTTGAGCAGAGTATTAGTTACTCACCTGCAGATTCAAATTGAGCCTGAAGAAAAGTAAAGGATATTTACAAGAATCAAAATACTACCTTGGGTTTATCCCATAAGAATTTAAAAATCATCTTTAAAATAGGTTTGAGACACTGAACACTAATGACCGAAGACTAGATGAGTTGTGGGAAGACAACAAAGAAAGCAGACAATAAAGAGAGCAGAAGGTCATTACAAAGTCATAGGAGAAAGGAAAAATAAAAATGGATGTCAGAAGGGACTCTGAAAATTGTAAAAATCCAAAACAAAGGGAAGTATTGTTGAAATAATATAAATGAACAAGATTTCAAAGGGCAGTTCGAGAAGACAATATGAAGTACTATAATGGAATGTGCAAAGAGCTAGAGTGGTAGGATTTAAAAAGAAGAATTCACTCAACATTTCTCAAGTTGAAAGAACTTAAAAACAACCTCGAGCATCAAGTTGTAATAATGAGAGACATTATGGGAAAATCTGAATTATCCAGGAAGTATCAAAGAAAATGGAAGGAATACATAAAATAAATTTTAAAAAACATTAGTCAACCCTGAAAATTTCAGGAAGCCACATATGACAAAAAGTCAATGGTGATAAGGGATGAAATTCAAGTTACATTGAAGGCATTGGCAAAAAATAAGTCTCCAGGAATCAATGGGAAACCAATTGACCTGTTTCATCCAACTGATGTAGCCCTGGATGTGAAACGGTTAACATTTCATCTTGGTTTTATCCACAATCAACAACCTTGGTATCAGCAGTCAGGAGATCAGAAGTATAGCATTGGAAAAATCCACTGTTATGGACCTCTCCAAAGTCCTAAAGAGTGATAATGTCAGTTTAAAAACTAAGGTGCACTTGATTCAAGCCAAAGTCTTTCCAATCACCTGCTATACATCCGAGAGCTAGAAAATGCGTTAGGATGACCGAAGAATTGAGCTGTAGGGTTGGAGTACTGAATACCCCATGAAGTGCCAAAAGAACAAACAGATATGTCTCAGAGAAAATGTAATCAGAATGCTCCTTAGAGGCAAGGATGGTGAAGCTTTGTTTCACATACCTTGGGCATATTGTTAGGAGAAGCTCTTCCTTGGAAAATGACATCATGCTTGAAAGCTGGAAGTTCAGCGAGATGGATTGACACAATGACTGTAACAATGGGCTGTGTCTGAAACGATAAAGATAGTACAGGATAGGATTGGGCTCAGATCTGTGGTTCCCAGAGTCACTACACAATAACAACATTCCTGTCGCTTGGCATCCTCTCTACCCTTTTCTTTCTCCAGCAAGTGACTCATTCCTCTCCCTGGAACGTATTTTTTGCTAATAAATTGACTTTATTTTCACATTCACTCTTGCCTTCTTGCCTTTACTCTTGGTAAACTGAATGATTCCTTATTGTAACAAGGGCTTGGCCCATATTGGGACTACTGGTTGTGCACTGATCCACTTCTGTAGCTCAGATGCCATCCTCTCCAATCTCCCTCACCAGGTTTAATTCTTTAGCTCAGTGAAGAAGACAAGCCAGCACACTGACCCCACGGTAACAGTCAGAGTGTGAATTTTTCTGCCCACCTGTTGTCATAATTGAAAAATGTCAAATAATGAGATAGTTGCTAAGTTTCCTATTCCCTTTAAATTTGTCTGTTTGAAATTTTCCATGATGAAAATGGAAATAAAAAGTAGGTAAGCTGTGGAAAAAATTTAATGAAAGAAAAACCACTATGATATATTAAGAAAAATAGACATATTTAAAGACTTTATCTCCAAGTTCTCATATGTGTATAATATATTGAAATATATTTTTCACTTCCTTTGCTGTATGCACTTGTACCCTTAGGGATTTCCCCCCCCCCAACTTTAAAATGCTATTTTAAAATATTTTCATGTTAATCCCAGTGAATTGTACCTCTAAGTATCTTCACCTGTCTGATACAACAACATGCTGTAAATACAGAGCTGCCCTAAATTATTAAACTATGAAATGACACAAAGTTACAGTCACACAAGACACACCTCAAGATTTTAAACAAATTTTTAAAATCCTAACATACATTCAAAAGAGGGAGAGACCATTATTCCTCCGAAATCTTGAAGCTGGGGGCATTTGACCTTGAACATGAAGGAAATCTGTAAGATTCTGTTAGGTGGAGATGAGGCAGATAAGAGAAAAAAGCGGAAGTCAGTCACAGAGACAGACACCACACAAGTGAAGGCAAAGGCATGAATGCTGGTGAGCCCACAGGCCTCTTGGCAGAGGTGCCTCGGAAGTTGTAGGAGATCTCAGGGGGTTGGGGATACTTTGTGAGGATGAATGACTTTTGTTATTTTTCCAACATCTCACTTTTTTCTGGACAGCTTCCCGTCTAGTTGCATTGTGGAGGTCTAGTTAGAACAAACTGCTTTCCACTCTCCTTTAGGCCCAATTCTAAGGGGCCAATATCTAGCCATTGCCTTCTGTCTTGACAGGAGTACCCTCTTACTTATGTAAGCATGTTAGCTTATTCCTGCATATACAGCCAGTGGCAACCCTGCCTGCAGCTGCAGAAGACTGGCTGGCTGAAACCACTACAGGGATTGCTGGGCCAGGATGGTCATGTCAAGTTGTCCCCTGCAAGCACGCGTCCCCACAAAGGCCCCACCAGCTGTGTACCCCAGCTGAGGAATGTGGTGGCAAGGGCTCCTCTCATCTATAGTGTTTCCAAGTGAAAGCAGCAAATTTGTAAAAATGTTCATTTTGTGTACTCTGATTAGCATAAAATTGTTCTTTTGTCTCAGCTGCAAGGGAAGACAATAGGGCTAGACTCCTAGCTGCTAGAGTGCTCCCTCTCTTTTCCTCACCCCCGGCTCTGTAGTGCTCCACAAAAAGACCTGGAGGGAACCAGGAGCAGCCTGAGTTCCGTCTGCAGCTCACCACCCAAGGCCTCCTGCCCTGCACGCACAAAACGAGCCCTGAAGATCTGGTTGAGGTGGAAAATGCTCCTCAAAGGATAGCTTCCCTTTTCTTTCCAGAAAAAGGTCAGAAATGCCATTCACTCATTATTCTTTTAACTTTTGTTTCTACTATATCCCAGGTATCTGATAAATTCAGATTCCCTTTGAACCTGGGAATTTAAGCCAAAGATTAAAAGGGGTCAATTTGCTTTTTCCATGAAGAATTTGAAAAAATTCACCGCTTCACAATGCTAAGACCTAAGTACATATGCTCCATTCTAAAGTGTACCATTTTTAACATTTTAATATGGATTAAATAGAGATAGATGCTATAATTGATACCAATTAAAAATGACCAGTTTTCCTTTTATAGTGGTTCATAGAATAATGGTACGTCTAATCTTATAATTGAGTCTCTCAGACTGGAACCTCATTATAAAAGTTAATGACAGAATGTTTGAAAGTGACAGCAAACTCATAACAACAACAAAAATCCCATACTGACAAGTTCTTTCTATCTCATCGGAATTTCTTTTCTATGCTCAATATCCCAAAAAGAGTTTTTCTAAGAGGCAGACCAGTGTTTTATCAAACTGAGTAAGAGAATATGAATTTGCACCTAATTTATACCAAACCAGCATGGGAATGAGATGAATTTTGGGCAGATAAACTGGGTTCTCAATTCCATTTCTAGCCCTTCCTAATTCACTTCCATTCTCTATGCCTTATTTTCTTTATTCTCATCAAGTAAATGACAGAAGTTCCCTTTTGAAGTAGTTTTAGAATTAAATGAGATAAATCCTGGAGATGCTGAAGCATCTTCCTCTCCGTATAAATACTTGCCATATTGGACATTTGTTGTTGTTGTGTACTGTAGAGTCGGAAGTGACCCATGGCTGACCCTCTGGCAGGTTTTCAGAGGCAGTTAATAGCATGGGATGAGATTGCCCATCCGTCTCCCACAGAGCAGCTAGTGGCCTAGAGCCTTCAGGTAGGCAGCGCACCTTCTTGCCACTAGAACACCATCTTGCTCCAAAAAAGTACGTTTGATCTGTAAGACATACCTATCAGGTCCTCATCTGTTTGCTTAAATAGCTTCTCCAGTTTATATCTATATATGCAACTGATTGACTTGCCTAAGGTCACATAGCTGGTGAAGAAGACAGAACAGGGACTTCCACACAGGTCAGCTAAGGGCAAGTGGGGTGTCAACAGACAACCCCATCAAAATGCTCATCACAAGATTCTCACTGTCCAGAGAGGTGTCTGGTTCTTGAAAAGCCATGACCCACGCCAAGCCAAAGCTGAGAGTAAACAAATCCAAAGGTGGAGAGTAAAAAACATCTGTTTATGTCACTGATTATTTGTGGTGAACATCTGTGTAAACGGCGTTAAAAAAAAACAAAACACAGAGATCATAATGAGCTGGGACAGGATCCAATGCTGGCGACCCTGTCCCACTGCCATCCTCCAGGGGGGCCACCAGTTCTGTCCTGACACAGCTGCTCTGCTACCCCAGTTTGTAGCGATATTGACACAGCCATTTTCATGGTAGGCCTGTTGTAAATTTGTTGTTACATGGCGCGTCAGCCCCAAATTGCACGGTGTGCGTAAATTTTTGTGTGTGTGGCGGGGCTGGCACGGGGGTTGGGGGGGGTACCGGGGCTGAATGGAGCGTGTGATGGGGCAACCCGCAGGAGACCTAACCCTGATAAATTGTTTACTTGTTAGCGATGGGGCTCCAGAGTGGGCCAGAGGCTGCAGGCTCAGCAGGACAGACGTAGAAGGTGGACCCACGCCAATTACCAGCCATTGTGGTACCCCACCCCATGATTGACACCAATGTCTCCCCTCTCCCCATGGGTCCTTTTACTATCCTGGACCCAACACAAGCCCCACTGTGCTAATACCATGGTGTCTTCAATTTCCTTTGCTGCCAGCAAAAATTAACCTAGGCCTCTGGGCCTGTGGAAGACCTAAGGCCTTTATTTTATTATGCATTTCTCCCCAGTTTTTCAAGGATGAGTTAAAAAATAGAGGTTGCTAAGGCCAGTTGGGCAACAAAGGAGGCCAAGGGACAAACATTATCTCTGGATGACTGACTTCAAAGTTAATGATCTTCCCCACTGAATTGTGTCCTCCCGTCCTCAATGAGCTCTTTGCCATCAGATAAAGAAGCTCCTCTTTAATCCACTAACACTTCTTTGTCCCTTTGTGGCAAAATGATCATTTCATCACTTTCGGGCACTCTCTGCCCAGATAGTTTTTTAGCCTGAGTGATTCAGAGCCAGGGTAGACAGAGAAGGGTATTTCTCTACTTCATTTTTCCTCAAGTGACGGCTGAATAACTATGCAAAAAAATTAAGGCATAATGACCCGGCAACAGTGACAAAACCTAATTAGTCACGGAGGCCACTGGGTAATGAGCCGCAAAACCCGGCTCTTGAGTGTGTAATAACTGTATTTTTCTCCATTTCTTCTCCTTTAGTCACAGCCTTGTGTGGCATTTTTAACAAACTAAAATGGCACCAGATGCAACAGGGTTCAGACATTTTAACTTGAATTAAGAAACCATATGTTCCGATAAGTCATGGTCTCTTCTTTCCCACAGACTGGGTTCTCCATCTGTGAGGTAACACTTCGGTGGTAAAGGAATGATGTTTGCAGGGACAATCACCTCACAAGGATGAGCTGGAAGCTGGCCTCCAGGAGCCCTCCCTACACAGAGGTCCTGGCTCCTGCAGGTGACTCGGACAGTCCAGACATGGGGCCTGAGGGCCACTCCTAAAACAGTAAGATCAAGGAAGCCCAAGTGCGAAGAGAGGGCGGGCGGGTAGAGGTAGGAAAGATCATCACCAAATAATGTAGGTCAGGATGCTGGGCAGAGTTACCTTTCATCATTTAAGGTACGACAACATTAGCAGCTTTCACTAAGAGGAGCACTCAGATTTGAAGGCTTAGTCAATCCTGACCAGCTGCTGCTGAAATGATTCCAACCCATGGTATGTCAGATTCAAACTGTGCTCCATTGGATTTTCAATGTCTAGTTTTTATTAACTAAGCTTTTCTTCTGAAGTCCTTCTGGGAGGACTTGAACCTCCAGTCTTTGGGTTAGCAGATGAATCAGCCTGTCATTTGCAACACTGAGGGATTTAAGCCAAACCCTAAGACTCATAAAAACCCGGGGGTATAGAATAGACCTTATTACTGTTATTTTTTTTTAAAAAAAAAACTGGCACAACAAAGACAAGGAGATTTGGAAATAGTCTGAGGCCAGAGAAAATGCAGGAATTGGGATCTAAATTCATATCTGTGACAGGTATCCCAGTGTCACTTCCTACTCTTGTTACCAATTAAAATAATTTCATTTGAAAATTAGGAAAAGTTTTAAGAGTAGGTATTTCCAGATCATACTGTTTATCATCTCTCTTTCTGACCACCAGGTAGGGAATTCCTTTCCAATATCTATTAGGAAAACCATCATCGATATACTGTTTTTATTTAGAGCAGAACTGCATCCAGGGTGTGTCCTTGCCCCTAGTCTGGCTTTATTGTAAGGGATTTTTCCAAGCCCAGTCCAGAGAGACACTGCTTTATGGTATTATGGTATGTTTTTATTTTTCCAAGGCTTCTAAACTACTTCCAGCAGTTGCTAATACTGGGGCTATGATGGGGCTTATCAAACAGTAGACATGATCTTGTTCTGTGGGAACAAGATCTTTTGTCCCTCTTCCTCCCAGCAAAACAAAAAGCAGTTCCCCCCTCCAAGATGAATTTCACACTCCCTAGGGCTCAATGAGTACCTGATTTCCTCCTGAGTTTCTGACTGGGGTTCACTGATGATGGAATTCTACCTGGAATATGGAGCATAGAGCTAATCATAAAATAGAGATGCAAGTGTGTTCAGAGATTGCCACTTCTTTGCAGCATTTTTAAACGTGCATTAAAGCACAAAACCCAAATAATCTAGTCACTTCCATCTCCTTGTATCAGGATCAAGACAAAAAGTGAAAACAAACAAACAAACAAAAGCATAGAAGTCTAGATCTGACTATATAATTTGAAAGCATACATATACGTGTGTGTGTGTGTGTGTGTATATATATATATATATATATACACACACACACACATATTTTTTTTTCAAAACAAAAATAACACCTTACTGTCATTTGGTTAGAACTGTCTATGTTAATCCTCTACTGCTTTTCTGAGGCTTTAAACCACTCATGAGATGAGTGCCCCTCCTTTCTCTCAAGGAGCCCTTGGTAGATTCAAACCTCCAGAGAGGCAAGGCTGTTGTGTTACAGCACAACTCCCTACAGACTATATTACCAGCACATTATATTTCCACCTTCCCATATAACTTTGACACAACAAAGACCTGGTGTCCAGTACAGTGGGATATGACATCTATTTGTCTCTGTTCCTCAGGACTCGATGTATCCGTTGCAGCACCTAGTGCTAAATGAAAATGCAAGGATGGTTGTTCAGAAGTGATTACAAATTGGAAAGATGGCAGCAGCAGAGCCTTAAAGCAAGTGCAGGGCCCTTGAAGCACAGGGACTGTGTGACCATCGTGAAGTCAGCCCGGCAGAACAAGTTATTTCCTCAAAGCCCCTCTGGAGAAGGCAGGCATGCACTAGACAACAGGGAAGGCAGCAGCCAAGAAGACTGCCTTGCATGATTCCAACTTCTCACTCCTTACTGTTCAAAGTTGAGTCTTTCTTCTCTAAACTTTGAACTTCAAATGTCTGCTTTCCGCATCTCAGAACTACTGTATGCAAAGATGGGCAGTCTGTGTGGACAATGCCATTTCTTCCTGACTCTTCTCCAAACTTTCATCTATTCTAGTCGGGCAAGCTTGGCTGCTCTGTTCATTGGACCTTTTCCTGCAGTCAAGTCAAGTCATTATCCTCTTTTTATATACTGCACTTCGTGCCCTTGTGAACCTGTTGAAAAATAGTGAAAGAGAGTTGAAAAGTACCACTGGCTCCTAAAAATAGTGCTGACTAGGAGGCAGAAAGGGGGAACTCCGGTTTTATTCAGTACTAAAGATAACACCACCAGAATGATAGACTCCTCCGAATTGTTTGTCCCCACTGGCCATTGTCCCCCCCCCAGGCACTGAATGAGCCTCTTAGCAGCTCTTGAGGGCCTGTCACAGGTAGGCACCCAACAGAGATAATTCCCAGCCTATGCTTGAATGCCCCTTTATAGACACTCACTCATGGCTCTGAAAGGCCTCAGACACTGTTGAATAAACTCCTACTCGCTTCCATAAACTTTTTCTCCCACTGAATTTTCCGGAGATGTGAGCAGCTTCCCAGCCCAGCCAGAGGATGCTTCTGAATGCACTCCTGTTTTGAATCAAAGCCTGACAGCCAAGTCTCTCTCAAAAATAAGGGTGGTTGGGGGGGCGGGGGGAACAGACGGACCAAACCCAAGGCTATGATTCCCCATGAGGAATTGTGGGCCTTTCTTCTGCAGGTGGGAGGCAATTCCCAGCAGATCTACGTCTCCTTTTTATTATTATTATTAATGATTTTTATTACTATTATTATTAATTTTAATGATAATTTAGAGGTTTTGGATTTCCATTCATTTATTGTTGCACTTTTATCCCTGCCCACTCCTCCCTTCCAGTTCTTTCTTCTCTTTGAAAAGTAAAAGAAAAATTCTTTCATTGTTATACAATCCCTCCCCCTAAGTCCACTCCACTATGCAGCCTTCATTCTGGACTCCTGTCATGACAGTAATACCTAATCATATATCCCTTTTAAATAGTTCTATCATCTGTTTTGATGCAGTATATATAATTTATCCCATCTTTCTCAGTCTCCCCACCCCAACCCCTATGTCAGTCCCATTTTACAATAGTGGCACTATGCAGTAATTGTCCTTTTGTGACTGAGATATTTCACTCAGCATAATGTCCTCTACAGTCATCCATTTTGAATAATATTGTATGAGTTTCTTGTTTTTCAATGCAGCGTAGTATTCCATTGTGGGAATATACCACAGCTTTTCTATCCATTCGTTTGTTGATGGGCACTTAGGTTGTTTCCAACTCCTTGCTATTGTGAACAAAGCCATGATAAACATGGGTGTGCATATATCTGCTTGGGTGGTGGTTATGGTTTCTTCGGGGTATATTCCAAGTAGTGGAATTGCTGGGTCAAATGATATTTCTATTTGCAACTTTTTGAGAAAGCACCATACTACCTTCCATAGTGGTTGCACCATTTTACACTCCCACCAACAGTGAATAAGGGTTCCAGTTTCTCCACAACCAAGAGAATACAGAGCTGGAGCTAAGAAAAACAATACCCTTCACAATAGCTAATCACAAGATTAAATACTTGGAAGTAAATGTAACCAGAGGCACAAAGGATCTATTAAAAAAAATGACAAAACATTACTACAAGAAACAAAAAAGACTTGGAGAGGTGGAAGATATCCCTTGCTCATGGATAGGAAGACTCAATATTGTGAAAATGGCAATACTACCAAAGGCAATTTACACATTTAATGCAATCCAAATAAAAACACCAAGCTCATTCTTCAGCAAGATGGAAAAGGCAACCTCCAGTTTCATTTGGAATGGAAAGAAGCCCTGAATAAGCAAAGCACTCCTTAAAAATAGAAACAAGGTAGGAGGCATCTCACTCACTGATTTCAAATCCTACTACACTGCCATGGTGGTCAAAACAGTGTGGTACTGGTACAATGACAGACACAAAGATCAATGGAATAGAATTGAGAACCCAAAAATCAGCCCATCTACCTATGGTCAACTGATTTTTGATAAGGAGATGAAATCAGTTAAGACGGGAAACTACAGCCTTTTTAACAAATGGTGTTGGCAAAATTAGAAAAGTATCTGCAAAAGACTCAAGCAAGATCCACACCTCACTCTGTACACAAAAACCAATTCAAGGTGGATTATGGACCTGGGACTAAAACCAAGGACTATAAACTTAATTAAATAAAAGCTTGGAAGAATTCTAGATGTCCTAATCCACAACATCAACAGTCTTCTAAGCATCCTGAAAAATCTACAGCCAGGAGAGTATAAAATGGGACCTTCTAAGAATCAAATCCCTATGCACATCCAAAAACTTCTCCAACAGGGTAAAAAGGGAAGTCACCGACTGGGAAAAAATATTTGGTAATGACATGTCAGATAAGGGACTTATATCTAGAATTTATAAAATACTCAAGCACCACAACAAGATAAAAGTAAACAATCCAATTGAAAAATGAGCACAGGATATAAACAGACACTTCACCAAAGAAGAAATTCAAATGGCTAACAAGCACATGAAGAAATGTTCAAAATCCCTAGCTCTAAGAGAGATGCAAATCAAAACAACTGTGAGATATCATCTCACCCAAGTCAGAATAGCAAAATTTAACAGAACCGCAAACAACAGATCTACGTATTCTTTTTTTAATTTTTAAAATTTTTGTAATTTTTATTTTTTTAATAATTTTAATGAACATTTACAGAGAATTTGGATTTCCATTCATTCATTGCTGCACTTCTCTACCCACCCAGCCCTCTTCCCCTGCCCCCCAGTTCATTCCTCTCTTTCAAAAATAAAAGAAAGACTCCCTCCCTGGTACACAATCCCCCCGCACCCCTCCCACCACCCCAAGTACATTCCACTATGCAACCTTAATTGTGGACTCTTGTATTCTTAAAGGCTTATTTATTTTGGTTATAGGAAGAGGGTTTTTCCTCTATGAAGAGAAGAACTTCTTTCTGTTTATTGTCCAAGCTTTGCCTTCTTAGGTTTTGAAAAGGAAAAGCTTCCCCAGAGGACCTGGAGACCCTGAGTCTACATCTGTCTTCAGAATGTCTTTAGAAGAACGTGAATTTCAGAACTGTCTCATACTAGTTTGAATCCAAGCTCTCCTAACTAAGTGTGGGACCCCACACAGGCTATGTCCCTTTCTGAGTGCGCCTTCCTCATCTATAACTCAACTCTCATTGCAATCCAACTGGAGCTGATGCATAACTGACCCTCCAGTGAGTTTCCAAGTCCATAATCACCCACAGAAATGGTCCCATCTTTATCATGTGGAGCCGCTGGTGGATTTGAACCAAAAGAGAGGCACTACCTTTGGATTAGCAACATAACTCCCCACAGGCTATGCCACAAAACTCATCTGTCAAGTCCGGCAGATAATAATAATAATAAAGCTAGTGGGATATGTTATTATGTATTTTATCAATAAATTCACTGTCACTGAGTTGATTCTGATTTACGGTAACCCTTAGATTTCCAAGGTTATACATTTTGATGGGAATAGACTGCCTCATCTCACTGGTGGATTGAAATGGCCAATCATTTGGTTAGTAACCCAATATTTAATCTACTGCACCACCTGGAAGTCCTGTCTTACTGGAGGAGATGCCAATATGCCAGGGATATAAGACTGCCTGAGTTGTAAGGGGAATGAATTCCAGTGGGACCCACATAATAATCTCTAGTTTGCAACATTTCCCTGAAAAGTCAATGGAAGGACACATTTCAAGCTTCCTAAGTGTCTGCAAGCATTGTTGAAGCTGCTCTTAGGTGCATTTGGGTAAACTAGGGGTCACAGTAACCCCATGAACACTAGCCCTGAGCCTTGCTCTAGCCTGCACCATCCTCACATTCTGATATGCTTGAACTCATTGTTCCAGCCACTCTGTCAATCCATCTTGTTGAGGGTCTTCTTCACTTTCGCTCACCTTCCACCTTTCCCAGCACAATGTCTTTTTCTAAGGACTGGTCCCTCCTGACAGCATGCCCAAAGTATGTGAGACAAAGTTTCACGATCTTTACCTCTAAGGAAAAAGTGTAGCCAGGGTGCTCCTTGGAAGCAAAGATGGTGAAGCTTCATCTTTCATACTTTGGATATGTAGCTGGGCAAGGCTATTTCTTGGAAAAGAACATCATGCTTGGATGGCTGGAAGGTTGTTAAAGAAGAGGAAGACCCCCAAAGAGATGAACTGACATAGTGACTTCGGCAATGGGTTCTAGTATGTCAGAGATGATGAGGATGGCGCAGCATAGGGGAAGGTTCAGGTCGGCTGTTCATAACGTCACTTGATGGCACCTAACAACCTCCACGGGGAACCCTGGATATATATCCTCCAAGACAGATTTATTTGTTCTTTTGGAAATTCATTGAATATTCAGTACACTTCTCCAACACCAACACTCAAAAGTATTGGTTCTTTTTCTGTCATTTCTTTTGTCCAACTTTCAGATGCATAGGAAGTAGTTTAAAAGACCATGACTTAGATCTGATGTACCTTAGTCTTTAAACTGACATGCTTTCTCTTAGGACTTTGAAGAGGTTCTTGAAAACAGATTTCCCCCAATGCAATATTCTGATTTCTTAACTGTTGTTACCATGGATGTTGACTGAGCCAAGTAAGATGAAATAGTTGACAACATCAAACTTTTCCCCATCTCTCATGATGTTGCCTACTGCCCCAGTGGTGAGGATTTTTTTTTCTTTATATTGATTGAGATATAATCCATCCTGGAGGCTGTAGTCTTTGATTTTCTGTGACAAGTGCTTCAAATCCTCTTTACTTTCAGCAAGCAAGGTTGTGATAGCTATATAAAAAAGATTGTTAATGAATCTTGATACAATCCTGATGTCACATTCTTCCTCATATAGTCCAGATTCTCAAATTATTGGCTCCATACACAGATTAAATCAATATGGAGAAAGGATACCTGAGGGCACACCTTTCCTGATTTTATTTTATTTTTTTTTTTTTACTGGAAAATAATTTTTTATTGTGACCCCTCCATCTAGTCCTGACATTAGGCACCTTCTTCTTTTGCAATGCGGTCTTTCTTAAGTGGTCCCATGAAGGCCTTCTTCTCCTCCATTGTCTGGAAGCGGCCATGGCCAAACTTGGAGGTGGTGTCGATGAACTTGAGATCAATCTTCTC
>NW_006399859.1:3804683-3830703 GCF_000299155.1 Elephantulus edwardii
GTGGGTCATGCCGGCCTTGTAGCCCAGGAAGGCTGTGAGGTGCACGGGCTTGGTGGCGTCATCCTTGGGGAAGCTCTTCACCTTCCCGCGGTGCCGGCTGCTGCGTTTTCGAGGCAGGAAGCCCAGGGACCCATGCCTGGGGGCTGAGAACTTCCTGTGTGACATCCTGACGTCGGTTTCCGCCGGTAGAGACCTTTCCTGATTTTAAACCAAGCAGTGTTCCCCTGTTCTGTTCTAACAATTACTTCTTGGTCTTTCATCAGCACACAGGAACAGGGATAGACCTTACTTGATTTGGAAAATAGTCTAGTAAAATATATAGGAACTACTGAAGCTGGTTCTCAGTCAGAGCAGTGCTTCACCTTGGACAATAAAATGAAGATGGTAATTATACTCAACCTAAGCAAAAGGCAACCTAGGCACAGAAGTAAATATCCCTGCCTTGATATCTCTGGCCAATTTCCCCTATCCCGGGAGATGACAGACCTACTAGTAAGTGAGAGGATAACAAAGATTGGTAATTAATTATCCCTCATGTCCTTTTCTTCCTAAATAATAAAAAGTTTAACCGAGGACAAGGCTGCCTAGAGTAGAAAGCACATTTCCTAATCTTCCTTGAAGATAAATTTCAACATGTGGCTCAGTGGGATGGTAAGCAGAAGTATCAAACTTCCAGAAACCTTCCTTCATCTCTTCTCCCTTCCCCTCATTGTTCTGTTTAGAATGTGGATATGATGGATGGATGGATGGATGGATGGATGGATGGATGGATGGGTGAATGGATGGCTATATTGTACCAGGAAATGAAGACCTAATGATGGCAGAGCATAAAGCTAGGAGAAACTTCAGACCCAGAAACTTATTGGAAAAGACGAAAATATTTGTAGATTTTACATGAAAAAGAATTTAAAACACTGTATCATTTAAAATACTGTTATTTCATATGTCTGATGCTACTGTAAATTTACTACAGTAAATCTAAAGCATACCTATTCATCTTCATATTACTCTACAAAATTGTATAAAGATTACAAATAAATGATCACAGAACCTTCACTGTATATATAAACAAAAATAAGAGGATTCCCTGGATACAGAAAAAGATTCAGCAATTCAAAGGAAAGACTAATCCTAAGAAAGAAAAGAAATGCAGCTCTGAGAAACAAAGGAGAGCTGTACAACCATCTCAAATGTGTATGGTCAATAGGACTCTAGAAGGTATTACATCTGTACTGCAGCCTTCAGTATGGATTGAGGCTCATTGTCAAGAAGACAAAGATTCTCACCACTGGACCAATTGGCAGCATCAGGATGGATGGTGAAGAGATTGAGATTGTTCACAGCTTTAGTCTGCTTGGCTCCACAATCAACACTCTTGGCACCAGCAGCCAGGAAATTAAACGATTGTGATGGGAAAGTCTGTTGTTAGGGACTTCTCTAAAGTACTGAAGAGCAAGGGTGTCTCTCTGAAGACTAAAGTGTGTCTGATACAGGCCATGGTCTTTGCAATCACTTGTTATGTAGTTGGACAATGACTAGGGAGGATAGGAGAACTGATACATTTGAGTTTTGATGTTGGAGAAGAGTATTGAGGGTACCATGGACCATGGACTGATGTTCAAAGTACTCATCTTAAAAAAAATTCCTCAAGCTTCCTGTCATCTATTAGTACTATTTAACATTGTTGTGGCTTAGTCTGACTTCTACCGACATCATAAAAGGGAATTGTCCCCATCAATAATGTCCAAATTGATGCACCATACAAATAGCTACATAGTCAGATGTACCACCCCACGTACCCCTCATCTATTTTTACCAATTCTTGGGTCTGACATTTGTTGGGAGACTCACTCTTTACTCACAGTTGTGGGGTTTATTAGGGAAATAGGTTGAGGAGTGGAAGAGGCAAAGAATATTTCTCAATGCAAGTCCAGGTTTAGTCCAGCAGTCCCAAACCAGATTAACAAGACACAATTCCTCAACTAGTGCAAGTCTAGGTTCAATTTAACAGCACAAATTCAAGAAACCTCTGGTTTCTGCAATCATCCAACAAAGTTTCTCTCAGAGCAGTTAAAAGTCAGCTTTTTCTATAATCATCCAGCAAGCAAAACCTCTAAATGTGGCCTTTATCTCAGAGCAGTTACAACTCAGCTTTTCATCCAATTGTTTAGCAAGCAAAACCTGTAACTCTGGCCTTTATCTTCAAAGTTCCTCTCGTTATACCTTTTCAGTCTCTGCACACCAGTGCCACAGTCTCTTCACAATCTCTCCATTACTGTCACTCACAGTGTGGAAAGCACTCTCTATTATTTGTCCCACAGCTGTTGATGATTTGCAAGACCATGTGTCCACAGTTAAGGTAGCTATAGATCATAATCCTCCAATGGTGGTTAACACAATGGTTAGAAAAGTCAAGTTTATGTTTCTGACATCTTAGTGACAATATTTTAAATTTTTCTACTCATCAAGTCTTTATGTATTAAAATATAAAATTGAATCACAATGTAATTATAGTCTGAATGCCTTTTCTTACTTTATATAATATTTTGTCATTTTTCTATAGCATCAATATTCTTTTAAAATCTATTCAAACAAAAATATGTACATTTAGGAGCACTGTTCATAATAGTCAAATGTACAAACAACCTAAATGTTCATCAGCTGAAAAATGAAGAAAAAAATATGCTATAACTATACAATGGAATACTAATTTGCCAGAAGGAATGAAATATTGACACACAGTACAAAATGGATTTACCTTGAAAATATTGTTGTTAGTATGTGCCATCAAGTTGCCTGCAACTCATAGCGATCCTATGCAGAACAGCCCTAAACCCTGCCTTTTCTATCATGCCTATCTTAATGTCTCCGACACACCTATCTCCATTATCCCAGTGACTGAATCAATCCATTTCACTGAGGGTCATCCTCTCCTCCACTGTCTCTCCACACTCCCAAGTATGACATCCCACTTCAAGGACTGGTTCCTCCTTGCAACATGTCCAAAGTATGTCAGACAAAGCCTCAGAATCTTTACCTCTAAGGAGTAGCCTGGCTTCACCCTCTCCAGGATGAATTTGTTTGTTTTCTTAGCAGTCCATCATATATTCAATAGTCTTCTCCAGCACCACAGCTCAAAAGCATCAACACTCCTTCTATCATACCTACTCATTGTCCAGCTCTCTGATACATAGCAAGTAATTGCACAGACCATGGCCTATATCAGGTGCACCCTAGTCTCCAGACTGACATCATTGCTCTTCAGTACTCTGGAGAGGTCTCTGACAGTAAACTTTCCCAGTACAATTTGTCTTTTAATTTCCTGGCTGCTGGTACCAAGAGTGTTGATTATAGAGTCAAGCAAACTGAAGCTGTCAACAGTCTCAATCTCTTCCCCATCAATCAAGATGCTGCCAATTGGCCCAGTGGTGAACATCTTTGTTTTCTTTACGTTGAACTTCAAGCCATATTGAAGACTGCAGTCCTTGACTTTCTACAGCAAGCTCTGGAGAAGATGCCCTAAGGCATGAGAAGTCAATCCTGGAGCAGAAGTTCAAAACTCCTGAAGTCAAGGAACACTGCTCACAGAGGAAGAAATTGGCAGCAGCTTGAGGCATTAGGAATCATAGAAGCCCAGAAAGATTGACATGTAGGCCATCACATCAAGGGCTGGATAGGGGAGATTAATGTTGAGTGGAGTAAGTGGGAGTAGATGTAAATGCTGGTGGCCAAGGGCTGGATAGGGGAGATTAATGTTGAGTGGAGTAAGTGGGAGTAGATGTAAATGCTGGTGGAGCAGGGAAAGAGGTGGTTCAAATATCTGGTTTGAAAACATCATGGTAAGTAAAGGAAGTCAGACATCATGAGCTCATATATTGTATTATGTAATTTAAATGGACTATCCAAACTAGTTAAAATTGAGGCCAAATAAAATTAAAACAAGTCTATGAGAACCAAAATATGATTTTGAGTCTGTTCCACCTGAATTTCAAAATCATCTTAAAAAATAGTTTTGAGGTACTGACACAAATGATTGAAGACCAGATGAATTGTGGGCTGACATCAAGGATATCATCCATGAAGAGAGTAAAGATTTATTAGAAAGACAAAGAAAAAACCAAAATGAATGTCATAAGAGGCTCTGAAAACTGCCCTAGAGCATCAAGAAGCCACAAGGAGGGAAATGTCCTGAAGGAAAAGAATTGAACAAAAGGCTTCAAAGGGCAGCTCTAGAAGACAAAGCAAAGCATTATAATGGAATGTGCAGAGAGCTGCAATTGGAGACTAAAAAGGGAAAGAGTTGCTCTGCATTTCTCAAGGTGAGAGAACTGAAAAACAAATTTAAGCCTCAAGTGATGCGTGGGAAGATACTATGGACAACACACTGGACTGACAACAGCATGATAGACTGGCAACATCATAATAGATGGAGAAAAGATTGTAACTGTCAACAACCTCTTACTTTGATTCACAATCAAAACCCTTGGTACAGCACCCAGAAAATCAGGAAACATATTGCACTGAGAAAGTCTGCAGTTCGGAAACTCCAAATTATTGAAAAGCAATGATGTGAGTTTGAGGACTAAAGTGTGCCTGATTCAGGCCATAGTCTTTCTGTTCACTTGCTTTGCATCTGAGAGGTGGACAATAAATGTGAATGACAGGAGAACTGATGCTTTTGAGCTGTGGTATTGGACAAGAGTAGTGAACATCTATGAACTGCCAAGAGAACAAACAAGTATATCTTGGAAAAAGTACACCCAGAGTGTTCCTTGGAGGCAAAGATTATAAAGCTTCATCCCACCTACTTCAGGGATGTTGCTAGGAGAGGCTATTTCTTGAAGATGGACATCATGCTTGGAAAGGTGGAGGGTCAGCAAAGGAAAGCAAGACCCTCAACCAGGTGCACTGACACAGTGACTGCCACAAAGTGACCTAGTGTGTTAGGAAGGGTGAGGGTGACACGAGAGGACAGGGTTTAGATCTGTTGTCCATAGTGTGGCTATGGCTTGTACTTGACAGCACCTAACAACAACATCCAAAATAGGTAAATCTATAGGGTGAAGAAGTAAATGGGTAAGGGGTTCCTGAGTGATACAGAAGTTAACATTAAAAGATGCTAACTACTGTAAGGCTGCAGATTTGCAGCCTTCGAGTTGCATCTAGAAAAAAAGAGGCTATCATTCTACATCTGAGTATTAAGCATAGTTCTGCTCTGACTCATATGAGATGATCATGAGTCAGAGTTGGCCCATCAGCAAATGGTAGGGGGAGAGGAAATGGAGAGTGGCTACCAAATGACACCACCAGGTGTTTTTTGTTTGTGTTTTTTTATTTTATTATTTTGTGTGTGTGTACCATCAAATCAGATCTGACTGGTACAGGAGGAGATAGCCCCTCCTTCTCCAGCAGAGCATCCGGTGGATTCGAACCGCACACCTCTGGAATTGCAGTGCAGCTTCTTGCTACTAGGACACCAGAGCTCCCTAAGGTATTGTTTTGAAGTGATAAAAATATTCTAGGACTAGATAATGATAATATTTGCAAAACATTATAAATGCCACTGAATTCTATACTTTACAATAACAAGATAGCACATTTTTCTGGTACATATGCCATAATATAAAGCTATTTAATGGTTGCAAAATACTATTTGGCATATTCTACAATGTTGTTGTTCTTGTTATGTGCCGTCGAGTCGCTTGCGACTCATAGCGACCCTATGCACAACAGCCCTAAACCCTGCTCTATCCTGCGCCAACTGCACTGCCTCTGACACACCCATCCCGATTACCCCAGTCACCGAATCAATGCATCTCATAGAGGGTCTTCCCCTCCTGCGCTGTCCCGCCACCCTCCCAAGCATGATGTTCCTCTCCAAGGACCCGTCCCTCCTGGCAACATGTCCAAAGTATGTCAGACGAAGCCCCAGAATCCTTGCCTCCAAGGAGTATCTTGGTTTAATCCTCTCCAACTACTTCTACAATAGTCTAACATTTAAGTTATTTTCAATTTTGCCTTTAGCACAATAATATGACTAGAAATATCATTATATTGATTGCTTTTGCATTTTTTAATTGGATTAAGGAAGTTTAATCTAGTCTCTGCGTTCTAAGTATTTTATTTAGGACCTCATCATGATGCCATTGAGACAATTTTATTTGTACATTGAAATTTGTGAGAAAGAGAATTCAACAGGCTACTTTGTTTTTATAGACCTCAAAAGACTACATCTCACAGGATGCAGTCTTAACATACTTCTAAATCTTTGTTCCAATAGAAAATACTTGTTTTCCTGCTCTGATAGGTTTCTATCTTAAATAATTTTCAACTTTCTCAGGTAGTAAACTGGTTTTTGCTCCTGTTATACAATCTAATGGGTCATAATGTACTGCTGAATTTTTCTTTTTAAATTTCCTGAATCATAACAGATGTCTAATACGGAGCTGGAAGATAAACCTCCTAGGTTAGAAAACATTGTTGTTGTTATGTGCCATTGAGTTACTTGCAAGTCATAGCCACCCTAGGTACAATACCTCTGAACCTTGAGCCTTCTTGAGCAGGCCTCACTAACTCCAACACACCTACTCTCATTACGCTAGTTACTGTTTCAATCCATTGCTTTCGGGGTTTTCCTCTCCTATGCTTTCCTTCCACCATTCCAAGCATGATTTCCTTTTTCCTTTTGGCCACATGCTCAAAGTATATGAGATGGAGTTTCAAGATCCTTGCCTCTAAGAAGAAACTTGGTTTCACACTTCCAAGACAGACCTCTTGTCAGTTCATGGTATGTTTAATACTCTTTTCCAGCACCACATTCAAAGACATTGATGATTCTTCTATCATTCTTAGTCATTGTCCAACTCTCAGATGGGTAGCAAGTAGTTGTAAAGACTATGATGTAGATCAGGCACACCTTTGTCTCTAGACTAACATCATTGCTCTTTAGCACTTTAGAGAAGCACTAAGGCACTTAGAAGGCATTACACAATGGAATATGGCACACAATCAAATGTGAAAACAGTCATGAAGACAGCACATGACGAGGTAACTTTTTGTTGTGTTGTTCATGGGGTCGCCATGAATCAGTGTTCCTTGAGGAACCACAACAATGTCTCTTAATTTATTTTGTCAAATAATTCCTGTTTGGATTTATCTGTAATTTTGGTCTTCCTGTTCTTTAACTCAGTAATTTCTGGGTTTGTGTCTATTCTTTTCTTCCTTGTCAGTCAGTATCCTTGTGTTTTCATGCACTTCAGATTCATTCAGAGAATAAGAAAGTACCGCAAGCAATTATGTTTGCAGGATTTTATCTTCCTTTTAAATAGATCCAAATCAAACTTAAAGCTGTGCAGTGAACTCCAATTCATGACTGCTACAGTTCTCACTCATGGAGTAACGGACATGTTTGAACCAATGGTCTTTTGCTTAGCAGTCAAACACTTTAATCACTGTGCCACCATGACTTTTATAAATAGTCACAAGACAAAAATGCCCCGTTACATTACAGTCATGTATTCCTACACAGCTCCCCACTGACTTCTTGTTCCTAGCCATGCCTATAAGAATTGGTCACAGAGAACAAAGTTGTTTTTTTTTTAGAGAACAAAGTTTTAAAGTGAGAAGGCAAATAATGAATAATGAGAAGGAAGCTATGTTTATAAAATCATTTCTAGCAAATACACCTTGGCATCAAGAAGGCAGATTACTAAAGAAGTAGAATAAAAAATTCACCTCATTGCCTTTGAATTATAGTCCATTCAGAGAGGTCCCTCTAATGGGGTTTTGGAGTAAATTGCATGGGAAGAGACTGCCCATCTTTCTTCTGTGAAGCTGCTGGTGGATTTGAAGCAACAGAGAGGAACCACCTTTGGGTTAATAGCTCAACTCCCTTGGACTAAGCCACTCTAAGGAGAACCTTGATTTTCTTCTCAATGTTCCTTAGCAGAAGTCTCAAATGTGGCATGGAGAACGTGATGAGAGGTAGTGATGGTAAAATGTGAGATTCTGACCTGGACTATAAACTCCACAGGAGGTTGCCTAGTGCCTCTTCTTGTCATTATTGAGTTCTGGCAAAGCATCAGCCATACTGTAGGTGCTCAATCAATGTTTGAAGTTAAAAATTAGGTGGTAAGTCTATAGTGTACAAGTCAGGATCTTAAAAAATAACAACAACCCAACACAATCTCTTTCAAATAAATATAAGCAAAAGATATTTTAACATAAAAATAAGTGGAAATTCCTCATAAACCAAAAGCAGAATGCACAAGAGAAAACAGGCCCTTACTCCCCTATCCTGGGAGCCATGTGCACTCTCCTCTTGGTTCCTTTTTTCACATCTGATGCATTCTTTTCTCTGTGCGTAAGCTTCCTCTGCTTTCAGTTTCTATTCTCCTAAAAGTGCACTTGTGCAAGTTCATCAATCTACATGTCCTATAGCTCCAATGACTGACCAAGACAATGCTCCATTTCAGACACTGTCTAAATTTCAAACTCCTGCAAGAAAACCTAATTAGCTAAGCATGTGTTGTGTGGCTACATTGTCTAAGCAGTTGTAACCAGGCTGGAGTCAAGCTCTCCTTTAGGGTTTAGCTTGAAGACTGAGTGAGATAGTTTGTCAAACACGGAACATGGACGGCTATGAGTATGGACACAAAACATCATCTTGCCACAGAGATGGAAGTTCTGATAGCCTTGAGATAAGAGGCTGTGCCTCAATCCCAAAGGCTCATAGTTTGAATCCATCAGTTGCTCTGCCAGAGAAGGATAGGCAGTCTCCTCCTACACAATTTACTGTCTCTGAAAACCCACTGGAAGGTCAACTATGAGTTCGTTCTGACCTGACAGCACCCAATAACAACAACAGTCATATAGGTACAACCAGCAGGATCTCTTAAGAACTGTTTTCCAAGCCATTTTTTTCAAATGCATACTAAGCTTAAGGGAGACATCTATGACGTTAACCATGTGGTGAAAATATCTGTGCTCCAAAATTCCATATGCTTCTAATAATTAGCATCTCCACTGCCCATGGGCACTCTCATCCTATGACTAAATACCATAATCAACCAAAGATTCAGGTCAGAGACCTTGATCAGCAAGTGCAGACAGCAATCTCCTTTCTGAACCATTCAGAACTCCAAACTTCTAGCAACCTGCATACATAAGGACTAGCAAGCTATTTTGGAGTAACTGAGGCAGGTGGCCTTGTGAGGAAAGCACTCCTGAGGTTGTTGGTCTGGAAGGATCTCTAGACTCTTCAAGGACCCTCTGGTGGCCAAAAATGGGTAGAGCTGACTCTTAATGCCTATATGAGGAAGCTATACTGAGGCCTGTTGTTATTGTGTGCCATTAAGTCAGAACTGACTCCTAGCTGATCCTTCTGCAGGTTTTCAGAGCCAGTAGATCCCATGAGAGGAGATTGCCCATCCTTCTCCCTAGGAGTACCTGGTGGGTTAAAACTCAAACTGCATGTCTTGGGGATTGCAGCACAGTTTCTTACCACTAAACCATCAGAGTTGAAATTTTAGATCCTTCCAGTACAGCAACCTGACAGACAAGTGCTGTACTCATAGGAGCGAATGATAAACAAGCAAGCAGATGTACACTGAAGTTACAAAATAAGTAGTGACATGCAAATCACTCCCCAACACAAAAATCTAACATGTAACTCTTGTACCTCTAAGAGTAAACCATAAAAACAAGCAGGTTTACAAATATCATAGTGCAGGACAGCACCTTCTGGCTTTGGCTGAGGCAGATGGTGGTGCAATGATTTGCACCCTCTGCAGCCAAAGCCCTAGGTGGAAGCCCATGGTGGTGTTGGGTGGTGGCAGCTGTGAAATCTATATCTAGACCAAGAGGCTATTGTGCAAATAGATGAAGGGAACACTGCTTGGTTTAAAATCAAGAAAGATGTGAATCAAGGCTGTATCCTTTTTCCATACCTGTTCACTCTGTATGCTGAGCAAATTGGTTAAGATGCTAGACTTTATGAAGAGGAATGTGGGGTGGTGTCAGAATTGGAAGAAGTCTTATCAACAATCTGTGCTATTCAGATGACACAGCCTTGCTTGCTTCAAGTGAAGAAGACTTGAAATGCTTGCTGCAGAAGATCAGAGACTACAGTCTTCAATATGGATTACATCTCAACATCAAGAAAAGAAATATCCTCACCACTGAGCCAACAGGCAACAATATGTTTGATAGAGAAAATACTGGAGTTACTATTTCATCTTGCTTATATCCAAAATAAAAACCCTTGATACTAGACACATGAAAAAATGCTCAAAATCACTAGCAATAAGAGAAAGGCAAATAAAAACCACAATGATAAGCTATTTCACCCCAGTAGCAGTTTAACAGGCAAAGTTTAACAGGACAGCAAACAATAAATGTTGGAGAGGATTGTTAGTGGGATCGTAAAAAGGTACAACCACTCTGGAAGGCAGTTTGGCATTTCCTCTAAAAGCTGAACATAGAAATTTCATATGACCCAGCTATTGCACTGTTAGGAATACACCCTAAGAAAACTGGAACTGAGACACAAACGGCGATTTGTAAATCAATGTTCATAGCAGCACTATTCACAATCACAAGAACACAGAAACAGCCCAAATGTCCAATCATAATAGAATGGGTTAAGACATTTTTGTACATTCACACAAAAGAATACTACACAGCACTCTGGAGCTACAATTTTGAAAATTACTTGGGAGACTAGAGAGCATTATCTTGAGTGAACCAACTCAGTCTCATAAGGACAAATATTGCATAAAACCACTATTGTAGAAACAGATACCATTATTGTAGAAACAGAGACCTAGTAAAATGTATATGAAGATCCAAGGGAGGGAAGGAGAGGAGCAGGCGGTGAGGATGGGCAGAGGTAAATCATAGGGTCACACAATTTGGTGGGTGGAGAGAATGGGGGTAATGGAAATGGGAAAGATCCGGTGGGGAATTGGAAAGATGGGGTAATGGTGGACATAGTTCAATGGTGATTAATTTTATGAAACATAATGAATGAGAATGATTATATGAAACAATGTGAATGAAGGATGGTGCAAAACAACATATACAAACTTTGAAAGAAAACTAATATAAAACAATTTTTTTTAACCCCAAAAGCCCTTGGTACCAGCCAGCAGTCAAGAAATCAGGAGATGTGTTACATTGATAAAATCTGCTTGTCAAGGGCCTCTCCAAGGTGCTAAGGAAAAATGATGTAACTTTAAAGACTAAGATTTACATAATCAAGGCATGGTCTTTTCAATTACTTCCCAGGTATCTGAAAGTTAGACAAGAAATAAAGATGACAGTAAAAGAATCTGTGCTTTTGAGCTGTGGGGTTGCGGAAGAGTACTGAATATCTCACAGACTGCCAAAGAACAAACAAGCATGTGTTGGAGAAACCACAACCAGGTCCTCCTGGAGGTGAGGATGGCGAAGCATCGTTTCACATACTTTGGGCATGGAGTTAGTTACAAGAGGCCAGGCTTTGGAAAAGGACATCATCTTGGAAAGGTAAAAGGTCAGGGAAAGAAAGGAAGACCCTCAGGAAATTAGATTGACACAGGGCCCGTAACAATGGGCTCAAGTATATCAGATATGACGATGATTGTACAGGGTCTTGAGTTGTACTTGATGGCACCTTTGTACAACACAACGGTGCACTAGTAGTGTAGTTCATAGAGTTATGCTAAGTCCCCAAAATGACACTTTTCTGGCAGTTTGAAACCACTTGAAACTGCAAAGGGGAAAGTTTGGCTAAATTTTCTCACACAACTTGTGTTGTTTTTAGGTGCCCCTTACAGTGACCCTATGAGCGGCTAACCTGAACCCTGCCCTATATGGTGTCCTCATCATCATCTCTGACACACTAGAGTCCACTGCTGAAATCACTGTGTCAATCCATATCATTGGAAGTCTTCCTCTCCTTCACGGACCAAGCATAAACTTCTAAAAACTCACTGTAGGGTCATTTATAGTCCGTTCTGGCTCAACAGCAGTATGTTTGAGTTTAATACTTGAGTAGTTCACAGTTGCACAAAGCATTGTGGTTAGGCTCCTGAGTGAAAGGTCAGCCTTGAAGTCCACTGGTCATTCTGTGGGAGAAAGATGGACAATCTCCTCCCTTAAAGATCTGTAGATTCTGAAATCCAATGGAAGGTTGCTTTGAATTGAAGTTGACTCAATGAAAGTCCGTCAGAGGGTAGCTCATAGTAAGAGGTAATAAGGTTTTTTGTTTGTTTAGGATTCTTTTTGTTTGTTTGTTTTGTTCTACCATTTGGGTCACAAACTGAACATATGAAAAACTGTAGTCAGAGAGCTAGGAAAAGAACAGGATAAAGACAGTACCTTTTAATACTTGCTTTGACACATCTTACCAATAACAGCTGCTCAAGATTCACATTCCATAGTTTCTATTTTAAAAGAAAACTGTAATTTCATTCTGATATTCCACATTATGTTATAATTAATAAGAGGATAGGATCTCCAAAAGCCACAGTATGACTTATATTTTCACCAAGTCATTTGTTAGCAAAAGCCCCAAATGCCCAGTCTATATCATGTTAATCCCCAAAACGGCTGCAGTCTATATCATTTGATTTCTAAAACATGAGTGAGTTTGGGATGACGTTTACTCCTAAAATAGAACATATACACTATCCAGTCCTTATCTGAAAATAGTACTTAAAAAATTATTTTTTTAACTCTTTCAAGGGTCAGACTGTTGTTTAAGTGAAAGAGTGTGGGGGTTGATTGACAGTATCTGTCAGAGGCAATGAACTCCACTTCAACGTTGCCTTTATGCTGGCGTGTCAAGTTGTTCAACTGTGACCCTTCCATCTGTTCCAGCTAATCTGAAAGTCATTTAGGCTCGCTTCCCCATTCATTTAAAACACAGCACATTCTCCTGTTAAACACATATGCAAAGTTGTCTGCTGTCAGCAGCCTAAGGTTTGTTTTCTGTTGCTTCCCCCCCCCTCTTTAAAAGTCTGGCTTACAACATTTGTATAAACATTTACACAACAGCAAACTCGTGTACTGTTCATTACTGTCTCCCAAGCTTAATATTTCTAGGCACCAAGTCTTCCTCAACAGACATTCAGGAATTTGTCTTCTAAAATGAATTCTTAAGAAGGTGTGGTCATTTGATCTACAGAATATTATATTCAGTTGTACATTCTTAAGGCTTAAAAATGTACACTTTCCATTAATTTACAAATTCTTGCTTACTGCTTTGTTTTAGTAAATTTGTAAGGAATTGACTTAGTTTATGGGGTTTCAACAGAATAAAAAATTTCTGGTTTGAGGATCATGGTGGGATCTACATTTTCAAAAAGTACCCACAGTGATTTTGTGAATAAACTAGCTTCAGAAGCCTCTGGTTTTGGTTTATTTACACTCTATCAAATCTGCTGCCATGAAATGCAATGGCAATAGAGTTTTCTGGACTCACAGTCTTGAGGACTATATGAGGAAATACATTAATACCAAGGTGCTTTCTAAACTATGTGTACAAATGTCATCCTTGTTATGAATATCTCATATGTGAATACAATGTGTTGTGAATAAAGTTTAGCAAGCTAGTATTTTGGATACCTATAGAGAAAAATTGAAAGGAACTATAGATAGCAATTGTTTTTAAAAGCAAATACATCAAAGCTTTAAAAAAAACTTACTACCCATGAGAATGTATCAGAATAGATATATATTTTACACAGGATGCTCATTAAAGCACTTTTTTTTCTATAATTATATTTTATTAATTTTCATAAACATTTACAGAGATTTTGGGCTTCCACTCATTCATTGTTGCACTATTCTCTCTACCCTCCTCCCAGTTTGTTCTTGTCCAAATTAAAGCACTTTTTTATCATATTCCATGTTAAAACCAATCTAAAGGCCTATAAAAAGAAAACCTGTGACATAAGGTCAATTTAGCTTTCTAGTGGCCCTGTAAGACAGAATAGAATTGTTTCATAGGGTTTCGAGAGTTGCAATCTTTACAGAAGCAGACAGCCAGGTTTTCATCTTTCTCCTGTAGAGCTGCTGGTGGATTTGAGAAACCGCCTTTACATTAGCATTAGAGGGCTCTAAACACAAAGCCACCATCCTACTTTACACATTCATGAGTAAACCACCATTTAGTAATCTCTGAGACACTATATAGCCATTTAAAATACTGTTTTAGAGAAATACTTAATGATTTACACAATGCTCAAAAATGAAGGGTAGAAATAAAGCAATATGCAAACTGCATTTAAGTGTGACTATAATATTTTGAGCAAATACATCTTAGAAGAGGTGCAGCCAGAGTGCTTCTTAGATGCAAAGATATTGAAGCTTCATCTCTTATCCTTGAACATGTTGCTAGAAAAACTATTCCTTATACCCTAAAGAAATCAGAACTGTCACCCAAGCAGGTATATGCTCACCCATGTTTATTGCAGTTTTGTTCGCAATAGCAAAGAGTTGGAACATCTCAAGTGCCCATCAACAAATAAATGGATAGAGAAGCTCCGGTATAATCACACAATGGAATATTACGCTGCATTGAAAAACAAGGAGCTCATGAAATATTACACAAAATGGGTGACCTTGGAGGACATTATGCTGAGTGAAATATGTCAATCACAAAAGGACAATACTGCATAGTGCCACTTTTGTAAAATGCAACTGATGTTGGGGCTGGGGGAAACCTAAGAAAAGAGAGGATAAATAATGTATACTGCATTGAAACAGATGAGGGAGAGAACTGTTTAGGAGAAATATATGATTAGGTATTATTGCTATACCTTTCAGTATCTTACCATCCCCACATCCCAAATGCTGGCAAACTCTGGGCCCCAGACCCCCAGACTCCCAGTTCATCTGGCAAGTCTACTCTGCCAACCCCCACGTGGGGCAAAAAGAGCACCACAAGTACCTGAACCCTCAAACCTGCCTGCCGCTCCTCAAGAAGCCAGAGGCCGCATCCAGCTCACACTAAGTCTCCCAAGACGCTAGGCGTGGCGCGACCTTTCAGTATCTTACCATCCCTGCATGCCCAAATGCTGGCAAACTCTGGGCCCAGACTCCCAGACACCCAGTTCTTCTGGGAAGTCCACTCTGCCAAACCCCATGACATTTGGGTGTGCCGGGATGGTAAGATACTGAAGGGCCTGAAGGCCTGTGGCCCTAGGGCCAGTCTTTCATTGTTTTTGTTCAAACATTCCTTTAGGTCGTATAGCTTTGGTGTGTCCACTGCCATACAGTGGTAACTTGTGCTTGCTGTGAAGCTGAACACTGTGACACTGGTGTGTCAAATGCGTTAATGGCTGGTTACCCAATGTGGACAGTGTGGGCTGGAGCTCCCTGATTAAAACAAGCTTGGAAGGAGTGGCATCCACTTCCATAATAGCTTGCCTCCAGAAACCCTATGAACCTGGAGAGAGGATGAAAGACACACACATTTATAGGGTCACTGTGAGTTGCTTGTGACTCGATGGCACTTAACAACAACAACATTATTGTCATGACAAGAGTCCAGAATGAAAGGTGCATAGTGGAGTAGACTGGGGGAGGAGAGTATTGTATAACAATGAAATAATTTTTTTTTTCAAAGAGAAAAAAACTGGAGGCAGGGTAGGCAGGGAGGAAAGTGTGCAACTATGAATGAATGGAAATCCAAATTGTCTGTAAACTTTCATTAGAATAAATTTTAGAAAAGAAAGGAACATAGAAAGATGGAAGGTCAGTGAAAGAGAGGAAGACTCCCCAATGAGATGGATTGACTGAAGCAATGGACTCAAGTGTGTCAGAGATGATGAGGATGGCACAGAATAGTAAGGGTTCAAGTCTGGTCACAGGATTGCTATGAATCATATTTGACTTGATGGCACTTAACAATAACATAATTTTCTGGAGAAAAATATGTTGCAAAAATATGATTCAAAGAAAGAAAAGTTTTCTAAAAGAACCCTTAGTAAGTACAAAGAAAATAGAAGTCACTTGTACTCTCACCTATGACAACCATTGTGAATTCTTTCCCTTATCTTTTTTCCCCTTAAAACCATTTTCTATTTGTAAATAAGAGAGCTAAAACATTCCATTTAAATGAGCACTTCTATGTCTAAAGCATGAGTTAGGAACTGCAGTGATTTAATTACAGTGGCCAAGCTGGTAACATAGATGAATAAACTGGATATACTGAATTGGGGTGGGGAGGAGTTGGTGGTACTGGGGTAAATTGAGGGAGTACATGGCTCACCTAAGAGTATGCAATTTATCACATAAAAGCTCTATGGAAGCTAAACATTTCCTGCTGGCACCTAGATTTGCCTCCTAGCCCTGTAGCTTGTTTGCATTCTGTGCAAAAGGGTCCACAGAAGAACATGTCCATTAATTTCTATTTCATAATTCCAGGTGTGGAACAGCAGTTTTGCCACCATGTACATACAGCATTTGAGTGCCTGGAAGCAATTCCTCCTCAGTGAGAAACCTAGACTTTTTTAAAAATAAAATTTTCGTTTAATTGTGATTTTAACAAAAATTTACAGAGAAGTTAGATTTTTCATTCATTCACTGTTGCACATTTTACGCCCTTGCCCTCCTATACCCCCATCCCAGTTCATTTTTTTAAAAAAATATTCATTCACTGTTACACAAGAAACCTAGAATTTTATATATTCTTTTAAATGCTGAGAGCTCAGTAAGAGTAGAGTTGAGAGGGGTGTGAGCTATTAGTACAAAGTAGAGGCCTGCCTGAAGTGCAGGATGAGTTTAGAAGAGGCTGTGGCACTAAGGGTATTACAGCTAATATCAGATGGATCTTGGCAGAAAACAGAGAGTACCAGAGGAGTGTCTTTCTGTGTTTCATTGACTATGCAAAGGCATTTGATTGTGTGGATCACGACAAATTGTGGCTGATTCTGAAAAATGGGAATCTCAGAACACTTGATTGTGCTTATGCGAAACCTATACTTGGACCAGGAAGCAGTCCTCAGAGCAGAGCAAGGAAACACTGCATTCTTCAAAATTGGGAAAAGTGTACATTGAGGATGTGTCCTATCTCCATATCTTTTCAATCTATATGAGGAAATTAACCGGGAGGTTGGGCTCTATGAGGAGAAGTCTGATATCAGGATTGGAGGTAGACTCATCAAAAATCTGTGTTGTGCAGATGACACAACCCTGCTTGCTGAAACTGAGGAGGACCTGAAGCGCTTGCTGCAGAGGGTCAAGGACTGCAGCCTTCAATATGAATTGAAGCTCAACATCAAGAAGCCAAAGATTCTCACCACTGGGCCGATTGGTAGCATAATGATAGATGGTGAAGAGATCGAGATTGTTGACAGTTGTTTACTTGACTCTACAATCAACACCCTTGGTACCAGCAGCCAAGAAATTAAAAGACAAATTGCATTGGGAAAGTCTGCAGTCAAAGGCCTCTCCAAAGTACTGAAAAGAAATGATGTCAGTCTGGAGATTAAGGTGTGTTTGATACAGGCCATGGTCTTTGCAATTACTTGCTATGCATCAGAGAGCTGGACAACAACTAGGGATGATCAAAGGAGGGTTGATGCCTTTGAGCTGTAGTGCTGGAGAAGAGTATTGAATATACCATAGACTGCTAGGAAAACAAATAAGTTCATCCTGGAGAGGGTGAAGCCAGGCTGCTCCTTGGAGGAAAGGATTCTGAAGCTTCATCTGACATATTTTGGACATGTTGCAAGGCAAAATCAATCCTTGGAGAGGGACGTCATGCTTGGGAGGTTGAAGGGACAATGCAGGAGAGGAAGACCCTCAATGAGATGGATTTATTCCATCATTGAGGTAAAGGGGATAGGTGTGTTGGAGACAATAAGATTGGCAAGAGATAGAGCAGGGTTTAGGGCTGTTATACACAGGGTCGCTATGAGTTGCAGGTGACTTGATGGCACATAACAATAGAGGCCAGTGAAGAAGAGGAAGAGGCAGAATTGCATTCTGTCATATGTAGGGTTATTGTGAGTTGAAGTCAACTATATGGCACCTAACAACAACAGCAACAGTGAAAGTGTTATAGTTCTTTAGTTCTTAATATTCATTTACTTACTTTAAAAAACATCTTATTATGGCAACATATAAACAACATTTTAAATGGCCAACAATTACTTTAAAATAAAGATGAAAATGTAAAGCAAGGAAATGAGATTAATGGAAACAGAACCATCAGTATGTAAATATGGAGAATATTCTTCTGTGTTTCGGAGAACGCAATGTATGTTACGGGGCAAGTTGTGTAGACATTGTTGAATAAAGACACTAAACTGCTTCACTGAGAACACAACAATATTCTATATGACCTAGTCATCATTCTGATACCGGAAAGGAAGTATGAGATCCCCATTTTACACATGACCTTGGAGATTTAAAGAAGTGATGTTTAAACTTAAAACTGGCAGGTTCTGCCTTCTTCTCCTCTGTAACACAACCTCTTGGTGGTGGTTGTTCTTAGGTGCTGGCAAGTCAAGTACAACTCACAGCAACCCTATGGACAGCCAACCGTAACCCTGCCCTATCCTGTACTGTTCTCACCGTCTCTGACATCCTGGTGCCCATTGCTGAAGTCACTGGTAAATCTGTCTCATTGAGGACCTTCCTTTCCTTTGCTGACCCTCTATCTTTCCAAGCACATATTTCAAACATGTATATTTCCAAGCATGCATTTTAAGCATATACCAAGGAATAGCTTTGCTTAGGTACAATGCTAAAATGAGTCACCTGAGTGGTTGATCAGTAGAAGTCTTTTGCAACTGCAGACAGTGACCATTATTTACTCACCCTATGTAAAAGGAAAGTAGATTTAAAGCCAACCCCTAGGAGCACCTCCTGCATTATTTTCATATGGAAAAGGACTCCAAGGTCAAGTCCTCTAAGGATGGCCTCTTAAGGGTCAGAGTGGACCTATCTCCAAACTTTTTACTAATTCTGACACTAATCCCCTCTTCCAATGCACTTGCTACATCTCTTTTCAGTGTAATAGTTCATTGTAATAACTACACAGAACTCAAAAGGCAATATTCATAGATATGAGGTTTGTTAGGAGGTTACAGGTTGCAATTCAGGATCAGGAACGACTCAAGATACAGTTCTTAAATCAGGACAGCTTCTTCTCTGTCATGACTACAGGAAGAAGACCTTGCATGACGCTCAGTCCCTGGATCCTTCAGCCCCTGTCCAGCTCAGGCAAGTGTGGTAAAGCTCTGTAGCACTGCCAGAAAGAGCTACCTTACTCTTCCAGTGTGAGCCTGAAGACGCTCAATTCTTTCTCACCTCATGAGTCAATGAGTCTGTCAAGTTACCTGAGACACCCTACATGTGGACCAGAAACCATCTACCACCATCTTGAACTACAATCTTGAGCCAATTTCCTAGGCTTTTATTGCCAACATTTCTCTGCTGCTACTTTTTGTCATCTTGTGCCACCTCTGATGTTACAACACTTCCCTTAACTCTTAGGTCTAAGGAGTTCTCAGAACAGGGACTCCAGGGCCAAAAGATTAACTCTGTTCCTATAGCTTCTTCTTAGAAGTGAGGTACTCTCTTTGCTCTAAGATTGACCATCTTTTAAGTGGAACAGCATGACAAAATTGATTGATATTTTTATTACGGTTCTATATACCTTATTTGCATGGCCCAACTGCCATGTGGGTTCCATAGATCTTATTCACATTCTTAGCAGGTTGTCCAATCCCCTTGGGGGTCACAACCATCTTATCTGCATAGTCTCACACATTTCATGGGAGTTACAAGATTATGGCGAGAAAGACGAAATACATACTGGAGTGGACCTGGGGGGAGGGATTGTAAAACAATGAAAGAATTTTTCTTTTACTTTTCAAAGAAAAGAGTGTCCTGGGGTAGGGAGGGGTGGGAAGAGAGAAAAGTGCAAAAATGAATGAATGGAAATCCAAAGTCTCTGTAAATTTTCATTAAAATTATTAATAATAATAAAATTGGGGGGGAAAGACAAAAAACTACTAAATAAAAGTGATCCATTATATTACTGAGATAAAACACAGAGACTTTGGCATTTTCCTGCTAAAGAAAGAGGTTTGTTGTACAAGGAAGGAGGAAGAGAGGATGGGGCTGCTAAAATGGAGACAAACATCAAGGATTCCCAAGCTGACACCTTTTCACCTCAATGCCTCAGAACCAGCTCGGTAAGGTCTCCATCAGCACTCCTGGAATTGAGTGGGATTACAGTGTGTTGGCTCACAACATGATGATTATAATTCCTAGAGGACTCAAGGTAGCCTGTCCCAGAATAATGTTTTTAATCTCACAGTTATACCAAATTAGACAATACATTCTGTGCTGAGCTCACTGGTCCAGAGGCAGCAGGGTATCCTAGAGGTGGCTGAGGTTGTTATTTTGATGAACTTCAGTTTCTCTCCACCAAGACAGCCTAGAGTGCAGTTAGCCAAGGCAGGTGAACACAGGAGACAATAACCAGACAAAGACTCCCCAGGAGGTAACATTTCACTCACGATTTATTACCAAGTCCTTTAGAAGCATCTGGAGTAGACAGCTAGTGCTTTCTCCTGTTTATCATTTGTTCTTTGTCCTACAGGAAGGTGTCCTGTGAAATAATATATTTCTGCTGCTTTAAATGATCACATTCTGGTCATTTGTTATAGCCATCAGAATAAGCTCGCCCTAATACTACTACGTAGATCAGTTCTGGATCCTAATTCTCTAACCCAATCACTTAATTCTCTCGATCTTAGGTTAGACATCAGTAAAGTAAAAGATCATAATCACATCCTCTGTCATCCCACATTGCTAAAACACAGACCAGATACAGTACCCTCTAAGGGGGTCAGGTATTTTCAAAGTGTGTTTATAGGACACTAAGTTTGCAACAGGAAGCCCTAGTAGTGTATTCCATATGGAGACAGACTGCTAACCCAAAGATGGTTTCTATCTAGTGGTTCAAACCCACCCACAGCTCCAGAGAAATATGTGCGGTATCTTCCAGTGGATTTAAAGCCTCCCAAACCCCCCTGAAGGGTCAGCTATGAATTGGTTCCAACTGGATGGTAGTGAGAGGAGAGAGGTTTGCAATAAGAATTAGCAGACCAAAAAAGCATGGTAGTTAAGTAAGGAAGTTGGCAAAACACTGAGTTGAAAAGAATTGACAAAGTTTCATTACTTGAAATAATTTCTGTGCTACAAGACTTTTCAGGGCCTTCTATATACTAGTGGATACAATGAATCCCTTTAATAGGGATATTAAAGAAATTATTTTCCAAGTTTATTAGATCATAATTCTTAAACCCCCAAAAGAGCACTTTCAAGGGGCATCAAAAACCAAATCAGAAGAAAAAAAAAAAGTCAGTCTATTGTCATAATTACGGTCAATTCTGACTCATTAATTCCCCTACATCTGGATCCAAAGCTGTAAACCTTGATGGGAGGAGACTGCTCATCTCTCTCCTGCAGAGCGACTGGTGGATTTGAACCAGTGACCTTTGGGTTAACAATGCAACACACAACTAATTTTGACACCAAGAATCCTGACAAAGACTACCTACAGTTAGATGAAAAATAGATCTGAATTAACTACCTCATTGTGCTAATTATAACATTGAGGCCCAAAATAGTTGTTTCATCAAAATCTCATGGCTGGAAGAGGCACAGAGAGGCATAATCCAGGTCTCCTAACATTCCATCCAGCGTTCCTTCTACTAAAGATGTTGAAAGCCCAAAGAAGAAGCAGCTCTGCTGTCACCTTTAGTACAAGAAGAGAGGGTTCTCCAAAGACAGCTTTATTGGAAGAAAACATATTTTTCCGTGAGTTAAGAGCTTATAGAATGTGGCAACCAGATATGAAGAGGGGTTGATCCCCCCCCCATCTATTGTTATTGGCATTGACCCTGAAGGTCCTCAGTCCTCCACAAAAGCTTAAGGGGCTTAGATCAAGGGCAGATTTTGAAACTGAATTTATTCAGATTAAGCAAAAACCTTCATTGAGAGGATTTACTTCCCACAAGCTGTTGTCCAACCCATTTCCCTTAGCTATAATGGAAGTTTTCCCAAGTCACCAGCCGCACGCAGCCAGTTAGTTCCCTGGACTATGAAACATTTATTTTCCTTTGCCCCTTGAATAACTTTCTACTTCTCTAAGATTTTTTTGTCAGGTTTCTTGTTAGTTGCATATTTTCTAACAATTATTCAAGGTGAAAGCACTAGGAAAAGCAGCCAGAGATTGAGTCTGGAAAAAATGTTCCTTCCATTCAGTTAGCAGTAGACAATTCACAAAAACTTTACTCCTGCCAAAAGAGGATCTTTTGTTATAATGATGTTCTACAAGATAGAAGCCAGTTCAAGGTCCAGGGTGGCAAGTAGTCATTTCTTGGGGAATTCTTCTTTTAATGCTATATTCCCCTGGTTTGTTAGATGTTAATTTGATGGCCTAACAATTAATGGAGTCTCTGAACATTAGAAAGAGGTTCTAACCCAAAAACTGGAGGTTTAAATTTATCCAGGTGCCTTGGAAGAAAGGCCTGGCAATTGACTGAGAAAACACATACCCGAAACCAATAATCAAAATCGGCTTGACAGCAACTTGGGTCCTTAGTCTGGAATTTTGCCATTAATTTTTAGAAGTTTGTGATAAAGATAGTTATGACAGAAATATGTCTCAGAGTAGGCATTCTACTTCTGGGATCCAGGTTTACCCTGCTCTCGTGGCAGGAAGTTGAGCTCCTACCCAAAAAGATCAGAGGCTTAAATCGAACAGCTCTACAAGAGGACAAACACTTAGTCTCTTCCCATACAGATTTGCAACCTTGGAAACCTGATGAAACACACCCAGGAGTCCGACTCAACTCCAGAACAGTGGGTTTTGGTTTTGTTTCAAATTTATTAATATGATGAAGTTTTTCCAAGTTTTTGGCAGACTTTTACATCTATCTCAAGATTTGTTCTCTTGAGACTTTTAAAAAAATACTCCCCTCCTCCACCCTTATTGAACTCTGGTGGTCTTCTGGCAAGAAGCTGCACTGTAATCCCAAAGGCATGCAGTTTGAGGTCACCAGCCACTCTACAAGAAGAGAAGGATGGGCAGGAAATCTCCTTCCATGTAATTAACTGCCTCTGAAAACCCATAGAAGGGTCAGCTATGGGTTGCTTCTGCTTGTATACAACAACAACAACATCACAAAGTCATACATCTTTCTTTTAGAAAAGTCAGTAACTAAAAAAAACAATTCAACATTCTAATAAATATTTGCACTCTTATAATGTAGAGATACAAATCATTAACATTTTGGAGTAGTTGGCTTCAAGACCTTTTGGAGCAATTTTTTTCGTATTTCTACAGGGTGCTGGTGAGGACAAGCTTTAAGGTTGGACCCTCAAATCCCTTCAAGGCAGAGCCTGCATAGCACAGCTCCACATCAACCACTTGTAAACTATTCAACTGAGAATGTTTTCAGCTACAACAAAACAAGGTAAACTAGGGAAGAGTGCTGTTACCATACGGGTAACGTAACTAAAGACATAAGCAAAATGTGTATGAGAGGTTGAATAACAAACCAAATTTCTCTATAAACTTAAATCAAAACTGTTACTTGCCATCAAGTTGGAACCTACTCAGAGCTGAACTTTTAGCTCAATTTCAGAGGCTATACATCGTGCAGGAGGAACTTGTTTACCTTTTGTCTGCAGAGCACCTGGTGGATTTAAACCACCTACTTTTAGACTGAAAGTAAAATCCCTTACTCCACTAGGCCTAAACGAAAGTTCTCCTGGAAAGTTCTTTTAAAAAAATAAAAAACTCAAAAGAACTCAAGAAGGGAAAAAAGAGAGACTCACCTAAAAGTTACTTAGCTGTTATATTTTAAAACTTTAGTTTCTCAGGTAAGATGGGCTCAATCACCTCATTCAAAAGATGAGGAAATGGAATATCATAGTAACTGACTTCCCATATTACCTGACTACTCATTGGAGGAGAAGGCATAAGAAAATTTTCTGATTTCCTGCTTGACTGTATTGCTTTTCCCCTCATTATACCATCTGTCTCATCTAGAAAGAATTACAGTTATAAAATTTAATTTGAGTGAGAACATTTTGCTGGCCCAGACCTCAAAGCATGAGGAATTTTCATGTACTAATTATTTGGCTTTATAGAGAAAAGAATAAATTCTAGTTAAGTACAACTTTCCAAGCAACTAAAAGTCAGCTTTTTAAGCACACGTACTTTGATCTTAATTTCAGCCAACTTCTGTGGAAACTACTAGAAATATACTTATTTTATAGGGGAGACACATTTAACAACTGTTAACCTTTTCTTGATAATGTGAAATTGTAATTACAAGCATCAGATTTTGTTCTATGTTGTAATACAGTGAAACCTCCTGGGATTGGTAAATTGCAAAAGCTTAAGTGGCTCCAGATTGCTAGCTGGCATAGATGTGTGTTGACTTTGTATGGATTTTCTGTCTTCCCTCTTCACAATCAATCAAGCTGCTAGCTAGTATTTCTTGCGGTTCCCAGTATGCCTGAGATCCTCACATTTGTTCCCCATCTGTTATGCTGTTCCTCGTCTTCTGTGTACTGGACATCCGGTTTTGTTACAAGTATTTGTAACATAAGAGTAATGGGCCCTGACTAAATTTAGGAACCTTGGCAGGAGATTATCAAAAGGTTAGCAGTTTGAATCTTAGGAGGTAGATGAGGCAGTCTCCTTCCATAAAGATTCCAGCATGAGAAACCCAGCAAGGGGTGCTCTGAGCTAGTGCTGACTTGAAAGCCCTGAATTGAGTTTGGTTTGGAAGTTAGTAAATAGAGCCAGCAGACTTAGAAACACATATATTTATTACTTAAAAGCCTTTTCATACCCCAAATGAGAGACAAATAAAAACAAATCCCAGTGCTGTGGAGTTTTAACCGCCTTATGGTGGTATAGTAGTAGGGCATTGTGCGGCTAGCCTAAAGGGGGGCCAGTTCGAACTTAACATTTTGGTATGATTTACAGCTTCAGCAAACCCACTAGAGGCTCAGCTGTAAGTTGGCTTGGACTCAATGGTGTTGTTTTGGGTGTTTTTTTTCTCCGTGGTGACTCAGCACTATAAATATTTAAGAGACGAAATAGACCTTTCTCCAGAGATACAGTTTCAGTTAGCAGTTTAATTGCTTAGTGATAAGGAGTTGCACTATCAAGCCAAAGGAACCCAGTTCAAATCTAGCAGCAGCTCTCAATAGGAGAAAGATGGGCAACCTCTTCCTCTGTGATTTATTGCCTCAGAAAATCCACTGGAGGGACCAATAGAAGTTGGTCTGATTCCACAGCTATGATGATGAATAGTAAATGAAAAATCCCTGGATGGTGCAGATTAAGTACTGAAACACTAGCAATAAGGTTGAGGCTTCAAATCCAGGCAGATGCACTTCAAGAGACAGGGGATTCACTGTAGGTTGAAGACCCAATAGCTGGCATATTTATGCTCCATACAAATGTAGCTATGAGTTATAATTGCCTTGATGACAACCAATAAGTAAAACAGTCAAAGTGTATAAAACATTATCATCTTTTAATTGTTATTTGAAGGGAGAAAGCCAATATTTTACTAATTTAATATTAATTTCTCTGATTACTAGTAAAATATATTTAGTATTTTTTAGAAAACTTTCGATCACTTGTACAGTGTCTTTATTAAGTATATGCTCAACTATTTTTTAAGTTAGTTCCACCCAGTTAGTTCGTATTTTATATATAGGATTTGTTGTTGTTGTTACATGCCATCGAGTCACCTGCAACTCATAGCAACCCTGTGTACAACAGCCCTAAACTCTGCTCTATTCTGTACCAATCATACTGTATCTGACACACCTATTCCCATTACTCCACCACTGAATCAATCCATTTTTTAAATTTTAATTTAGTTTGTTTATTTTTCATTTCAATGAACATCTACAGAGATTTTGGAATTCCATTCATTCATTGTTGCACCCTTCTCCCCGCACAAACCCCTCCCCCCTT
>NW_006399859.1:3832708-3836955 GCF_000299155.1 Elephantulus edwardii
TATTAAGAAAGCTTTTTTAAATTTTGTTTTCTCTTTCGCTGAGTGGTAAGAAGCTGTGCTGAAATCTCAAAGAAACTCAGTTTGAATGTACCAGTTGCTCAGTGGGAGAAGGATGGATCAGTTCTGACTGAACATCACACAACAGGTGAATGATATACTTTATAAGAATTGAGTATTCATCCTATCTTTTTGCACATTAGTCTTTCCCGGGGAAGAAGTCTAAATTTCTCAGCAATAGATTGAGACCTGGATACTTTAACTTAGTTAATCTTATTTCTTCTAAGATTCTAATCACTTTCCAATTTAAAATTAGCCTTTTCTAACCTCCGCTGGAGAAGAAATGGCAACACAGAGAGGATCACGGGGAACCCCCGAGAACAGCTCTGTGGCTGCTGTGTGCTCATCTCAACACAAAAGCTGCCGACGCTGCCACTTTTTCACTAGCTGCTCGTCTACTTTCGAAAAGATTAAGACATGTTTCCGTTCCTCCAAATCTGGTAACACACTATTACTTATAAATTAATCACAAGACTCACTTTCATGCCCCACCAGAGTATTTTCTCCCAGATTCTGAATTCCTTCCAGTTTACTCATCCATCCAGAACATACAAAAAAGCGAAATGTCTTAGCAACTATCTTCTGGGCTCAAGTCAAATAATTTTTAAAGCCACCATTAGAAATTACGCTGTGAGAGTGGTATGAGCTATAAAAGTTCTGCAATTTACAGAATTATGCCAAGACCGGGGATGACTCAATGCAAACACCTGCTACAAAGTGATTACCAAATTATCCACAGTGTAACTAACTGTAAATTGACTTTTTATACACACACACACACACACACACACACACAAACTCTGCCCCTTGATGATTTGTATTTACCAGTAAACACTCTCAGACTCACTCTGTTAATCCAAAAGACCAAATTAAACGACTCCTGCTAGAGTTAATGAAAAGTCTTAATAACAGCAGCCTGGTAACATTTGAACTGGGTATCACCAATTTGCAAAGGACTTCCACACACCACTTCTCACTTATAGTTGGAAATTACTGCACATTAAGGACATTTCCTGGGAAAGTTTCCGCCAATGTGTTTTCCCAAAGACGCGTCAAAACTTTAAAATAAAAACTGAGGTTAGACTGCAACCTCTGAGCCTGCTCTGTCTCCCCTCCTCCACCTTTGCCTTCCAGCTGTCAGTTTTTAAAGTGTATGTTTTAATTTTCCACGGTTGACCACATCCAAAGCTGTTTTAAGGGGCACGGCATTCTATTCTTCTCTAAAATCTATATGAAGCCCTGGATTACCACAGCTGGCTCTGGTAACATTTTGCAAATTCTAACTTAACGATCTAAGAGCATTTCTAAGGTTATTGTGAGTGACATTCGGCCGTTTTCTGGCAAGAAATCCTCCAGATGTAATGTAGACCATCTTAAATGGCCTATTTGTGGTCACGGTCTTTCCCTTAAACAAATGAAGGGTGCATTTCCCCCATGGGTGTCCCAAAGAGAGTTTGGGAAGAAATCATCAGTATCAAGACAGTTCACTCAGACACACAGACTTGCTTGTTACCGTATTTAAAGACGTGGCCACAAAGAAATAGTCACTGGATTTACAATAGGGGGAGCCTAGTATGCATTTCCAAGGAATCACATTTTGGGGAGAATTACAGAATAATTACACATATGCTTAGATCACGAGCATTCAACGAAGCGGACAGTATTTTGAGGATTTAAGATGTTGGTGCTGTGGTCGTCTCTAAGAAACCAGGATAATTCAGACATTCAAATGCAAAATCACACCATTTGGAGAGTGTAATGCAGTCTGTTCTGGTCACTGTTACAAATTTGGAAAGGATTCCCTGGCTGCAGACATTAGAGGCACTTAATGCTTAAATCTGTTTCCAAATGTAAAGCGTAGAACAAAAGTGCTGGGCATTAATGAAATGTATCCTAACACTGGTGCGCTGACACATTTCATTAAAGTGTCACTTTGAGAGAGTTAAAAATAATGAAAAGAGCTTTTGCTGCGTGCAACTTGATAAGGTCCTCAGATGAAATATCATTAACTAATAACACATTAAACATCCATCTCAACACTATTAGAGTTTTCAGATCAGACTCAAATTAATTTCATGCCTAGGATGTTGACAATAACCAATTACTATAAATGAATCTGAATCACTTTCCTAGGTCTAAATACTAATTGTTTATTCATATTAGTTTTATTGTTACTGCCAGAAAATTATGTCTCATTGGAAATGACTGTAATAGTCTTAAGAGATCAAATATCTTGTTGACTTTTAAATCCAGTCGTTAGTTCTTAAAAGAATGAAATTCTGTCTATTAACACACATACAGAAACCAAACAAATAAAAAAAAAAACCACCCCAAACCTCACTTTTACTATTTTCATTGGGTGACTGGTAAAATGCTTTTCTAAAGCATTTAATATTTTCTAAACCTGCTTTTCTAAAGCATTTAATGTTTTCTCTAAAATTTTGGACAAATAGATATTCTGTCAAATAATTACATGTATCCCTGTTGTTTAATGGCGTAGAACAAGCAGCTCAAAATAGTTTCTTTTTTTAGTTAAAAATCATCAAATATTAAAAACATTTAATGAAAAAAGTTTCATGAGTACAGTCAAGAAATTTAGCATTTTTGGACTTGAAAAGACTTCAAGTTTAAAGTCTGGATGTAAAGCCAAGTAGTTTTCTATGTAGGAAAATTTTTTGCCATGTGTAAACATATATATAATTCCTTTTTCTGGCAAATGTTTGCCTTTAAGGTTTTGTGTTAAAAATACAAAAATAACAAGAATTTTACAACTGTGACAATTTCCTTGATCCTCTTACTGACATATTTGTGTATTTCCCAAAATTATAGATTTGCTAGTTTTGTGCAGAAGAGTTACCCCCTGAAATCCAGCAAAGCAAGCAATTGTCCCAGTAGAGCCGACACAGTGAAGAATCTAGCTGCAAAGCAGCAGCACACAGAAGGGATGAAGTAGAGAAATTAGTCCAAAGCAAAACAAGAGAACTGAGCAAGGAACTTGGAGCTGGCAATCTCACAATGTGAAAGGTTAATCACAAGATTTAAAAATCTAATCTTGCTTTCAAAGGCAGCTCATGTAATTGCATACATTGTAAAGAAACATGAGAACAGTGGGAACAGAAAAAAATTAACAAGCAGGCTTGATATAAGCCATAAATTTAATATGGAGAAAAGCAAAAAGTTAACAAGAATAGGCACAGGGCTGAGAGAAGGGTGTGCAGAGAATGAGAACAGTAGAAACATCCATAAAAACCCAAAGAAACAGAAACTTTAATTTTGGACAAACAAGTATTCCAATGGCCTACTCTCTAATGATCCTTTAAATCGAACTGCATTTATCCATGTTGCTTAACAAATATTTATGGAGTGTCTAATATATTCTGATATTGTGAGTTACAATGATAAGTCAGGTATGAGAAGAAACTCCTAAAACATAAAATAGACTCTGCAAAGTGAGACTTTACACATGAACTACCTAAATGGCCTGGAGCCTGGAAACATTGGATTAAATTCCATGGAAAATGAGAAAGTATGAAAAGTTTTGGAGTCCAGGAACAGTACTATGCTAAATGTGTTTGGAGAAGGCGAATCTAACTGTAGTGTGAGAGATAACTCAAGTAGAGGGGGAAAAAAGAGAATAGATTCTCAGAATTGTTTGTGAAAGGCAAAAATAGCTTTGCATTTTGGGGCTGGAAAATATTGAAGCAACATTTATTAGCAATTCAACAACCCATTGCCATTAAGTTGGAACCAGCTCATAGCTGATTTTCCACTGGGCTGTCAAGGCTATAAATTGCACAGGAGAAGGGTGCCCATCTTTCTCCCATGGAGCCACGAGTGGATTTGAACACACATGGTTTTGGTATTAACAGTGCAATTCTTTATGGATTCTGCCACTAGAGTTTTATAAGTTAAGCATTCCTGAATTCCAAGATGCCACTTATTGCTAATTGAAACCAATAAGAGTAGTCACTGAGAACCATGTGGTTTATTAGTGGATAGCAGACAGACCACCTCAGCTCAGTTGTTGTTAGATCAAATCCTATGGCATCTTCAGAGACACAAGCAATGGTGTCTCTTTGGAGACTAAAGTGTGTTTGATACAGGCCATGGTCTTCACAATCACTTGTTATGCATCAGAGTTGGACAATGACCAAGGAGGATAGAAGGAGAATTGATGCCTTTGAGCTGTG
>NW_006399859.1:3837170-3848630 GCF_000299155.1 Elephantulus edwardii
AGGAGGGGAAGGCCCTCTATGAGGTGGATTGATTCAGTGACTGGGATAATCGGGATGGGAGTGTCAGAGACAGGACAGAGCAGAGTTTAGGTCTGTTGTACATAGGGTCACTCTTAGTGGCAAGCGACTCGACGGCACATAACAACAACAACAACGTTTTGTCATTGGCAGGTTTTTCAGAGGTAGATTGCCAGGCCTTTCTTACACTTTGTTTCAATTTGGAAGTTTCATTGTGAACTGTCTACCATAAACGACCTGTTGGCATTTGACATACTAGTGGCATAGCCTCCAGTATCATAGCTGCCAGCATAAACTACCACAATATGACAAACAACAGATGAATGGTGAAGTGTATTACTCACAAGATAAATCTACCTCTGAATTAGGGTTAGGGTTAGGTTAGACGGGTATCACCACCTCAGCAAAACATTTAGGGGCCCTTGTAATTAGTTGGTGTTTAGGGGAGATGTCACTAAAGGGAATGATGTAGAAGTGTGTAATATGCATTTTTGGGTTTGTTATGATAAAGGAATTTCTTTACAAAAGACAGAAGTAATAACTTGTCAGAATAATAAAATATTTTACACATGAGTCACAAGCGACTCGATGGCACATAACAACAAGATGCTTTTGCTGGAGAAGGATGCACAATTTCCTCCTGTGTGGTTACTGTCAGTCCGACACTACAGTAAACAAGAACAAGAAGAAGCTTTTAAAGATCTGATGGGATTTTATTTCCCCAGTAACCTCTTTGTTTTCTTTTACAGAGATGCAGAAACCCAGACAGGTTGCCAGGTTTGTCTTAGGGCTCACAGCCACTCCCTGGAGAAGTGAACACCTAAGAAGCACGTCTCTCCTTCCTCCTCCACCACCTCACCTGACCTCCTCCTCCAAACTATGGCCACAAACAAGTATTCTATTCTTGTCTGTTCTACAAAAGGCATATTTCTAAGTTCAAGAAAAACTAGAATATTAGCAGAAATTGGCTTCAGGTTTAGGTGTGGTATGAAAACTTAGCATATCTTCCTTGTACAGAGCCCTCTGGTGGTAGGTAAAATAAGAGCTACCTAGTAGGAAGTCTTAGTTTTTGGATCCAGAAATCTTGAACATTTTTAAGGATCTAGCATTTTGCAAAGCATTCCTGGGTGCTCAGTGGTTAAGTGCTCTGCTGCTAACTGAAAGGTCTGTGGTTCAAACCCACCAGCCACTCCTGAGGAAAAGATGTAGTTGCTTCTGGAAACATCCCAGCCTTCATATCCTATGGAACAGTTTTATTCTGTCCTACAAAGTCCTATGAGTCAGAATCCACTACACAGAAACAGGAAAGGCATTTTGCAAAATTAAAGACACTGAAGCACACAAAATCATTTTATTAGAAGACTCCTATAATCCAATCTTGATATACAGAAACTGACCAGAAAGGGCAATCAGTGTGCCCGTGTGGCACAGCATTCATGAGTTCCTAAACCCTAAGTGCTTCCTTCTTTCAACTCTCAGCATCTTTCTTATTTTTTTTCCCCATATGAATCAGCGTTCCTACAGCAGAGCCAATGGTCTCCCTGAGAAATACGACACTGAGTGTATATGTTTCTGGGTTTTTCACAAGTAATTGCCCACCTGACATTTGCTGGCTCGAGATTTTACTAGTTATATGATTAATTTGATCTCCTATTTTTCAACCCCTCAGTCTGAGCCTCAGTCTCTTGATTGTAAAATGGTAACAAAATAGTCTCCACTTCACTTGGCACCGTAAGAACGAATGCAAACCACACGCTTAGCACAAGACAGGCATGTAGCAAAAATGTGAATCTTCATAGTTTGTCACAGGAACTCTGGTGGCCTGGTGATAAGGAGCCACACTGCCAACTCAAAAGCATGAAGTTCAAATCTACCGGCTGCTCCACAGAGAAAGCTTGGCAGTCTCTTCCTGTGAAATTTACTGCCTCTGAAAACCCACAGGAGAGTAAGTTATGAGTAGGTTCCGATTTGATGGCACAAGATAACAGAATAGTTGATTATCGTGATGTTTAACCAACCAGCTCTACTCTAGTGTACCCCAAACCACTAAGCATGATACTTTTTGTTTGGCTTCATTTGTAGATCAGAAACGATAACAACAACCATTTTCAGGGTAAGTGAGTATCTTAAATATGGTTTTATTCAAGCAAATAGATGGAAACAACTCAAGTGTCCATCAGTGGACAAATCACTAATGTAACTATGGTACATTTATCCAATGGAGTGTTACCCAACACTAAAAAAGGAAAAAAGTTATGAAACTCTGTAGAACCTGTAAATCTGGGGGGGGGGAAATTATGCTGAGTGATGAAAGTCAATAATATAAGGACAATCATAGTATAAAATCACTATTATAAAATGCTAAGGAAAGGTTAGCAACAACAAGGGCGAACTCTGTGGGCCTGGTAGATTAAAAGATATGCTACCAAGCCAAAGGTGAGTGATTTTAATCTGTGGTCCTCGGGTCTGATTTTAATTCTTTTTGGCCACACATTCTTCTGAGTGGTATAGCACTGGTCTGTCCATTTGTTGTACAGAGATAACGCGTGGTTGCTGTGATACTAAACATTGTGATACTGACCTATCAAATGCGATAATGGTTACCCATGGTGGACAGTGTTTGGTGGTGCTCCCCGAGTAAAACAAGCTTGCAAGCAGGAGTGACATCTGCTTCCGAAATAGCTTGCCTCCAGAAACTCTATGAACTTGGAGAGAGGATGAAAGTTATACAAGTGTTCGGGTCATTCATTCATAGGGTCACTATTAGTCATCGATGACTCGCTAGCACTTAACAACAACAACAACAACAACAAGGGAAGTTTTACTCATTGACAGGATCATTCTTGAATGGTTACAGGGGAAAGGAAGAGAGGGTACGGAGTGTAACATTTAGTAAATAAGTTGTGAGAAGGGAAAGGCAATATACAGTAAGGAGTTCATAAAAAGTGTAATTAATCCCAAAGAGACCATAACTGACATCCAAGCAGATATATGCATACCCATGTTTATCGTGGCTTTGTTCGTAATAGCAAGGAGTTAGAAACAACCTAAGTGCCCATCAACAAATGAATGGCTAGAGAAGCTGTGGTATGTTCACATAATGGAATACTATGCTGCATTGAAAAACAAGAAACTCATGCAATAGTATTCAAAATGGGTAACTCTGGAGGATATTTGCTGAGTGAAGTATCTCAGTAACAAAAGGACAAATACTGCATGGTACCACTGTTGTAAAACAGGACTGACCTTGGGGTTGGGGAGAGACTGAGAAAGATGGGTTCAATAATGTATGCTGCATTGAAACAGATGAGGGAGAAAACTGCTTAAAAGGGATATATGATTAGGTACTTTTGTCATGACAGGAGTCTAGAGCAAAGGCTACATGGTGGAGTGGACCTGGGGGAGGTTTTGTAAAACAATGAAGGAATTCTTCTTTTACTTTTCCAAGAGGGTAGTGTACTGGGAGAGGGAGGGTTTGGAGGGAAGAAAAGTGCAACAATGAATGAATGGAAAAAAATGTAATTAGTTACATTAATAAATTATAATTAATGTTATAAAATGTGTATGAGTGAATGAATGAATGGAAAAGCAAAATGATTTATAAACTTTTGTTGTTGTTGATTGCTGTCGAGTTGAGTATGACTCAGCAACTCTATGAACAAAAGACCTAATGTCTTTCCATAACTATCATTGTTTCTCCAAGTTCATAGAGTTTCCAGAGGCATGTGGTTTAGGGAGTAGATGCCACTCCTGCTTCCAAACCTGTTTTTCAACTGGAAGCTCCACCAAACACTGTCCACATTGGGAAACCATTATGGTATTTCACACCCCAACAGCACAAGGTTCAGCATCACAGCAAACCCAGATTACTTTATACAGCACATTGACAAAGAGTGATTTACAAAGTGAAAGATATAACAACACTAGTCTCCCTTAGCAGTGGTTAAGTGTCATCAAGTCGAATATGACTCATAGCAACCCTTACACAAAAGACCTGAACTCTGTTCTATAACTAACGTCATTTCTGTACGTTCATAGAGTTTATAGAGCTTCCAGAGGCATCTAGTTTAGGAAGTGGATGCCACTCCTGCTTCTCAACCTGAATCAATCTGGAAGCTTCTCCAGACATTGTACATGATGGGCAACCACTATGGTTTTTAACATGACAATGGAACAGTGTTCAGCATGACAGCAACTCCAAGTTACTCAGAACAGCAAATAGACAAATGATTGCTGTATCATCTAAAGAATATTCATTATAAAATTAATGCATTTTAAAGACACACCCTTTGGCAGGCTTCCACCATTGGTCAAAATTTCAACTGACACCAGCTTTTGGGAGGCAAAAAACTGTAACACAAATCAAACACAATCCAGAGACTTAAGTGACCACCATCAAGATGCTAGAAGCCTAGTGTGGAGGCTCCAGGCCAGCCCACAGACCCAACTTCTCATTATGGGATTTTAGAGACACCACCCTTTGTCAAAAGTTCAACTGAAAATAAATTTTAACAAACTTTTATTCAAATAAAAAATATTTTAAATATTATAAAGTTTTAAAAAAGAACAAAAAAATTTAAAAGATGGTCCTATTCATCTCTAAGCTGAAAACAGCTATCACATAACCATTCAGAGAATCAAGTTCTCTTTCCAGACTCAGTAAGATTGGTCCTTCTCAGAAGTGTCAAAGGAATTCGTCTCCTGCTTCTCTTCTAAATCCAACATCAGCACTGTTGTATGTTAAAGAAGAAAAAAAATAGCAGCATATCCCCATATCCTTTCCTGCTCCTCAGCACACCTTCTGTGTTCCCTAGTGAAAAGACATTATTCTCTCTGCCCCCCCTCCTTTCCCCCATTGGGTTCTCATCCATGTTTTACTAGTTATTCTTCTACTAGTACAATGATGATTTTATGCAGTATTTGTCCTTATGAGACTGAGTTAATTCATTTAGCGTTATGCTTTCCAGTCTCTACCAAGTCATGTAGTCTTTTTTTGAAATTGTTGCTCCTGAGTGCTGCGTAATATTCCATTTTGTGAATGTATCAAATTTCTTAATCCTTTCAATTCTAAATGGATATTTGTACTGTTTTCATGTTCTTGTGATAGTGAATAATGCTGCTCTGAACACTGATGTACAGCTCTCCATTTGTGTCTCAGTTCCAATTTCCTTGGAGTATATTTATAGCAGTGGAGTACTGGGTCATACAGAGTTTCTATGTTCAACTTTTTGAGGAAAGGCCAAACTGTCTTGCAGAGGGGTTGTACAATTTTGCAATCCTACCAACAGTGTATGATTGTTCCCACCTCTCCACAGCCTTTCCAAAAGTTATTGCTTGCTGCCCTGCTAAACTTTGGGTAGGGGTCAAACCACAGGGTTACAGAGTTTGGTGGGTGGAAGGAGGAGGAGAAGGAAATGAGAAGGATTCAGCAGGGACCTGAAAAGATTGCGTAATGATGGGCAAAGTCCAATGGTGATTGAGTTTATAAAACATAATGCATGGGAATTATTGTATGAAACACAGTATGAATGAAGAATAGTGTGAAACACGATGTATAAGAACTTTGTGAGCAAACCAATATAAAATAAAAGGGGAAAAGCCTACAATGAATGAATGAAAACCCAGACTTCCTGTAAACTTTTGTTAAAAATCACAGTAAAAAATAAAACTGTTTTAATTAAATGTTTTAATGTTTAAAAAAAGGACATTGTGAAGAATGGGAGAAAAGATTTGAGAACAATAGATCTTAGAAGGATTTAATATCCATAATACATGAAGAACTTCTACAACTCAACAACAAATAACCAATTTAAAAATAGATACATAAGTTATTTCATCAAAAAATATCTACAAATAGCCAATAAACACATGCAAAGTTACTCAAAATCATTGTTGTTGCTGTTGTTGTTAGGTGCTGTCAAGTTGACTATGATTCACAGTGACCCTACGAATATAGCTGACTTAAACCCAGCCCTATCCTTTGCCATCCTCATCGTCTATTGTTAAAGTCACCACGCCAATCCATCTTGTTGGTCATTTTCTCCTTTACTGACCCTTCATCCTTCCAAGCTTTTGTCCCTTTCCAAGGAATAGCTTTGCCTAGCTACATGTCCAAAGTGTGAGAGACAAAAACGTCCTCATCTGCCTTTAAGAAATGCTCTGGCTGCACTTTTCCCAAGACATATCTGTTCTTTCTGCAGTCCATGGGATATTCTCCAGCACCACAACTCAAAAAAATTCTTCTGTCATCCATGTTAGTTGTTCAGCTCTCTGATGCATAGCAAGTGATTGAGAAGGCCATGGCTTGGATCTTACCCTTTAAAATGACCCTTAAAATGAAAATCATTGCTCTTAGCATTTTGGAGAGGTCTCTGATAGCAGACTTGCCCAGTGCAATATGTCCCCTGATTTCCTGATTGCTGATACCAGAGGTACTTATTATTGATTCCAACAAGATAAAATCACTGATAGCTTCAATCCTTCCTCCATCTATCACGCTGACTGTTGGTCCTGTAGTGAGGACCTTTGTCTTCTTGATGTTGAAATGCAATCCATATGGAAGGCTGTAGCCCTTGACCTTCTGCAGCAAATATTAGTCATTATAAAATCCAATTTTTAAATGGGCAAAATATTTGAGTTGTCTCTTCAGTCAGTCAGTCAGCAAGCATGTGAAAGATGGTCAACCTCACTAGTAATTAAGGAAATACAAATTAACACTGCAACCAAATACTAAGTTCTGATGGGAATGCAGAGCAGCTGAAACTCTCATACACTGTGGATGGTTAAAAACACGATGAAAAAGAATATGACAGCTTCAGAAAGTATACCAAATATCTCACACACAATACAGTAATTCCACTCTTAGATGTTTACTCAACAGAAATTAAAACATGTCTAAGGGGGGAGGGGAACTCCTTGCACTTCAACATTCATAGCAGCTTCATTCATAAGATCCACAAACTGGAAATAACCCAAATGTTCATCAGCAGGTAAGTGGATAAACATATTGTAATTCATATCATATAGCTTAGTCAGCAAGAAAAAGAACCACTGATGAAAAGCAAAAACATCTTAGATGAAAGGAACCTGAACGATTGTTAAGAAGCCCATCTGAACAAAAGCTATGCTCTAAGATCTCACCAGCATAATAACATTCCAGAAAGAGCAAACTAATGAGACACTAAACAAGAGTGTGGGTCCAGACTACTGAGTAAAGAGGAATAAATGGAGCACAGGACATAAGCAGGGTAGCGAAACTGTATAATGCACTGCAATGGTAGACACTAGGAGTGATGTATTCGTCCAAACACAGGATTGTATAACACAAAGAATGAATCCTAATGTGAACTGGGCTTCAAAGACAATGTATTAACTTTAAAAGGGAATAATTTTAGAAAACTTTGATAACCTTATTTTAAAAATCTTCTGCTCTCCAAATGATAAGGTTAAGATATAATAAAAATAATACTCCTTCTAGAATAATAATACTCTTTCTTGAGTATTTGTATTAGTCAAACTAAAGAAACATGTAATGTCTCTATTTTGTTATACTGTTTTCATCCTTATCATTACTAGTGTGGTAGTTTCATCATTTAGAGAACAATTCATCAAAAAAAATGCATATCATCAGGAGGTGTCCATTTCACACTTTGTTTTGAAGGGGGGAAAATTTAGTTCCTGGGATCAAATTAGGATCTCTGTGGCATGGTGGTTAGAATGCTGTGCTATTAATCTTTAGGTTGGTGTTGGAAACCACTGGACGTATCAGTCTGATTCTATGAAGATTTGCAGCCTTGGAGACCCAGTGTGTAGTTCCATTGTCATATGTGATATTTATGATGGCACTCATCAAGTTGGTATCAACTTGGTGGCACTGGGCTTAGTTTGGTTTGTAGTTATTAGCCCACTAACACAAATAGATAGTCTGACCGTTGCAACGTATATATGGAGGAACTTAGTATCAGAAAGTTAAGCGACTTTTCTAAGATATTCCAAATGTTAGAGACATCATCCATAGTAAAGGACCAGGATAAGGAAGGAGCAACTTAGCAAGAATGGAGATAAAGACAATAAGGCTTTTGCAATCAACAAGATATGTATAACTGAGCAAAAGGGGAAGGGGAAGAGGTGAAGAGGGGCAGAATGAGCATGGGGATATCACTGGAAAGGCAGAAATTATGGACAGAGGAAGGGACGTGAAGGAACCAGCGAGGTGCAATGGAACTTTTACAAGACAGTGCCATATAAAGGTATATATCAATAGTAATTAATTATATAAAACATAATATAGATGAATGATTATATAAATGATTCATAAAATCATATACAATGTACATAAAGAAACACAATTTTTAAGTTATAAGTGTTGCCTAAGATAAAAAAAAATTACTTCCACTTTGAGACTTGCAGGAAAGAAGAGTCCAAACTTTTTAAGCATCAATATTATAAATATCACAAAAACTGGCTTCTGAAAAAAAGCTTTACCTCCTTGTAGAAAAAAAAGGCAAGGAGATAAGAGAGAAGCTCACAGCCTGGGAAGTAACAGCTAACATTTACCACTGACACCAACGAAAAGGAAAGCCAGGGCAAAGGAAAGTCTATACTCAGAGGCATGCGTGAGACACACCATATTTCTGATGAGGTCTTCACGCCTTCAAGCGAAAACCGAAGCCATGAAATTCCTTTTTTGTTAACGTTAAGATATGGTAATGCCAAGCATTCAGGACCGTAAGCATGGAAAATTGAAATTACAGTCTGTTCAGGGAAATAATATGGTGATGAGAGAGAGATTCTTGGCTTGTGTCAGGATCCTGGTGGCAACTTTTAGAAACAGGTGAATATTCTCTTCCCCCTCCACTGAGAAAACATCCCTTTCTACCATATGTTGAGTAGATGCTTATGGAGAAAGGTCAAAGAAGAAAAAACAAAACTACACAATTGAGATATTTTTAAGTTAGTGAACATTTCATTCCTATCAGTTCAGTAGTTTTCTGTTCTTAGAGAAGTAGCCAAATTGAAATCATATCCTCCCACTTAATGAGCAAAAGAGTATGATTATGTTGCCATAACATTAGGATTTGAGATGGTCAAGTGACAAACATCAAGAAAATCTAAAGTTAAACTAGATTTATCTTAGTTTTTTGTTTGGGTTTTCTTTTGCTTTTTAATTGTGGTTTTGATTCTTTCCCATGAGTGCTTTAAAAAAAAATATCCCAAGCCATTTCTTTACAAGTTAATACATCCATACCTCAATTTCAGAATTAAGCATTTACGCATTTACTAGATGAGATTTTAAAATCTCAAGTGATTTTTTTAAATAAATTTTCAGGAGTGTGCAAAGACCTAGCATGAAAAGAAATGTACACAAACTTTGTAAGTAAACCAGTAAAAAGAAAAATTTTATCTTAAATACATGTTTTGCTGGCTTTGACAAGCACTGTGGCATTTGGACAAGAACAAACTGGGAGGAGGGTAGAGAGAATAGTGCAACAATGAATGAGTGGAAGCCCAAAATCTCTGTAAATGTTTATGAAAATTAATAAAATATAATTATAGAAAAAAAAGAAATGGAAAAAAAATAAATACATGTTTTGCCTAATCATTTAATATCTATCAGCTTCCAGGTTATGTACCATCTCCCAAAGTTTGAAGCTATATACTTGTATTACTTAAATTGATGGGGCTTAACAAGTTGCCTCAACACTTTGTGGAATATAATGACAGTAATTCATTCATTCATTCTCCTAAGTCAGTGAGTTGCGAGGGTGGCCATCCTGATGTGGCTAAGACTTGACTGATCTTGGCTAGGCGCAGCTGAGTGGTCAGTTGGTTCTCTGAGTGGGAATTGGTTGAGCTAGAATGGCACTGATCATGATGACTTGGCTTTGCTCCATCCACACGGTATCTCTCATCTTTCAGCATGTTGATCCAAGCCTGTTTTCATGGCACTATGAAAGTTATGAGAGAAAGGGTCGAAACAACCAAGCTCTCCTGATGTCTACACTACATTGCCATAGTACCACAGTCTTTTGGCTAAAAGAAGGCCCAAAGGCAGGCCAATTTTAAAATACGGGGCTAAAGAATCATTCTCTAAATGAGAAGAACTGCACAATAATATTGTCAAGGGGAAGAATCAATGTCATTTCATATTGTGAGTACCTCCTGACCTAGGGAGCTCTGGTGGCCTAGCAAGTGGGGAGTTGTGCTGTCAACCCAAAGGCACCACACGCTGCTCCTAGGAGGAAGATGGGCTTTCTTCTCTGTTGTGATTTACCTGAAACCCCATTGGAAGGTCAGCAGCTGTGAGTGAGTTCTTACTGGATGGCAATGAGTGAGTGCCTGTCCTAGTGAAAACACCTTCCAGTATGGTGATGAGCAATATTCTAATACGGCACATTGAGTTTACACTAGCTAATTTTCAGAAATAGGTCACCAGGCCTTTCTTTCTGGTTTGTCTGGGTCTGGAAGCTCTGTCTGCCACAGGTGACCTGTTGGTATTTGAAATAATAGTGGCATAGCTTCCAGCGTCATAGAAACAGTAAAAGCCTCACAAATAAACCAACATAATATACAAACTGGCATACAGATCGTGAATATCACAGTGCACAATAAATGAAAAAAGGAACTTCAACTTTTTCATTGTTGTTGTTAGGTGTTGTTAATGTGACTATATGACAGAGTGATCTTATGAATAGATCAGAAATATTCCAAAATAAAAGGTAGAAATCATCACAGATGGTGATTAAAAATCACTTTCCACATTCTGGATTTAAAGTCAACTGAGAAGAATAAAATCAGAATAACTGAAAACTATTTTTTCCCATGATTTCCACTACTCGTTGTATGATTTTTGGAAATTAAGAATGCCACGTAAGCCAACTCTACATTGCCCCCAACACTCACACACCCACTGATGCTTGGATTGAACTTCAGCAAAGAAACAATTTGTCACAGCAAGAGCTGAAACAGGAAGTGTCAGCAAGATTGATTAGATGTATTATTACAGACTCCAGACCCCATCAGAATGAAGAAGACCATGTCTCCTTCTTACAGCATATGCTGAGGGAGAAGGTGGTAACCAGTCACAACCTGACGGCCGTGGAAGCCAATAAACATCCACTCTCAGCTGGGTCATTGGAGACAGATCACCACAGCCTTCCTTAACGGTGTCTCCCTCTAACATGGCCACCCTACCCATTCTGCCCTGCCACCAGCATCAGGAGGCTCTACTTAATGCCTTTACAAGCCAAGAATCCTGAAGCAGCAACCCACATGCTCTATCAGTTAAGAGCCGTGACCACAATCATAAATGACTCAGGGCACCTACTGAGGGACTGTTAATATTTTTTTTTAATTTAGGTTGTTTATTTTTCATTTCAATGAACATCTACAGAGATTTTGGGATTCCATTCATTCATTGTTGCACCCTTCTCCCCGCACAAA
>NW_006399859.1:3849420-3850253 GCF_000299155.1 Elephantulus edwardii
GAGTTGGAAACAACCTAAATGCCCATCAACAAACGAATTGGTAGAGAAGCTGTGGTATATTCGCACAATGGAATACTATGCTGCATTGAAAAACAGGGACTGTTAATTTTTAAAAAGCTACTTTGTAGTTTGGGAGCTCTGGCGCCACAGACTATAGGGACTTCGGCTGCTAATCTGAATGAAGACTGAACCTCTCTGGCAGTTCAAATCCACCAGCTGGCCTGAGGGAGAAAGATAGGCCATGTCCTGTTGTGCAATTTACAACCTCAGAAACCCACTGGTCAGTCAGCTATGTTTCAGTTCTGATGTGAAGGCAATGAATTGACATGAACTTCAAAACACTTATTGTAGATGCTCTCTTACTGTCAAGCCATGTGACTTGTAACTGGAATCTTCTGGTTTCTAAGCTGGAAGCAATCTTTCTTCTCATTTTGCAACTTCTCAAATTCCCAACTACATCTTTAACATCTGTCTTAGCTTAAGCTTTCTGTATTTACGTTACTCTAAAACTTAAACTACTTTTTTTATGACTTCCCAGTGATCACAGGATAAAGACTCACCTCCAAAATGAGGCCTAAACAGCCTTTTAGGATCTTGTCTCTATAGTGGACATAGAAAAGTGTTGACAAAATCAGCTGGCCCTTTCCATCCTTGATCCCTCCCTTGCCTGGATTATCCCATGTCTACGGACTCCGTACCCTCTGGATGTGATGATCCAGCTGGCTCACGCCCACCGTGTAGCACTGAGATGCCACAAGCACCCTCCCCTTTCTGTTCTCAAGATCCTAAAAATTCTTCAGAATGACTGAGAACCAAAAACATTGTTATGTGGG
>NW_006399859.1:3850396-3897767 GCF_000299155.1 Elephantulus edwardii
AGTTCAAGTTTTAGAACTCTGTAACTTGTTAATTTGTAACTTGTAATTTGTTAAATTACAAACTAGATATTTTGAGAAATAATTATATTTCTTTTAAAAATTGCAAAGAGAGGATTGTTTATATTTTCATAAAATATCTTTTAATATCTAGCTTAACAGACAGTAGTGAAATCACATGCTGTGAAACCTATAAAAAACACTCCACACTCATGAGGATAAAAGTGGAAAAAAAGCAAATAGAATTCTAATATAATTATGACAGTAGGTTTGAGCCCCTAACAGAGTCTTGGAAATTCATAGCCTATAGACTATTCTAGGACAATTGAGAATGTAGTCTAAGTAGAATATTTGAACTCTTTAGATCAAGAATCATAGGAAGAAGTAGAGCATGATGAATAGCGTAGAAATTGTGAGTTAGTAGATTTAGGTTTTAATCCCGGACTTCTTGTTTAAAAACATCTTGAATAAGTTATCTTAGGCTCACTTTACCCATCTCCAAAAATGAAATAATGTCATCTATTCAATGGAATTCTTGTGAAGCATATTTAAAGTGCTTGTTATGGTGCAAAAAAGAAGTAAAAACCATAGGGAAGGGCCTTTGACTTCAAAATATTGCAAGATTTAAAATTACTGTAACAGCTTGATATTGGGGCAATTTCTTTTTCCTGCCTATTTTCCTATATTATTAATCATAATAAAACAGTTAAGTAGCAAATCTCTATGGTGAGCTTTCAACTGTCCTATAAAAAGGTACAACAGACAATGGTATCTACTACTTCATATTGGTACTCAGGAGAGGGAGAGAGAAGGGGAGCTGAATCTCCACAATCCATAGCAAGAAGGAGCAAAGCAAGAAAGGCAGCAAATCTCAGATGGGGCTCAAGGATTTCATGTAGCCTCTGATGTCTCACTGTCTCCTAAGAATTCACAATTTCCATCAGTGGATAGTCAAGTGGTTGTCCGAATGTTCAACATTGCCTCCCTGTTATGTTCTATCCCCCAGGACTCTAAGAACCCAGCAGCCTGACAGATGCTGCTAAGGTTAGAAGGACACATTGAAGCTTCCCAACTTAATCATTAGAAGAAAGCATTTACTCTGTCTGTCAGAATGAAAGGGACAATCCTAGAAGTAACCCTTTCATTTTCCATTAATTGATGTAGAAATAAACATAGCTAATTGGCTAAAGGGAAGGAACTTATAAGCTTTGCAGTCACCAACTTGGTTCTTATCTTCTCTTACAATCAGGAAGCCGTATTTTTGATTGATTAAAATGAAGAAATCTAGAATATGTAATAAATTTATATTTTTAATTACATCCCTTACTGGATGGTGAGGACTTGGCAGGCCAAGAGAAGAGCTTGAGTAAGGCAGCTCAGAGTATGAGTGGTGAGACCAGAAATTACCGAGCAAGGTCTGTGTGCTCCAAGAGAGTGTCCCACATGTTTGGGATCAGGTGAAGGTAATGACGACATTGGAACCATGACAGGGTGAGTGCTCTATTTGCCAGTAAGTAGTTGTGGGTACTGTGATATGTCCCAGTTTTTCAAAACACTATTTCTGTTCTCTGCTTTGCTTTCATTTTATTAAGCAGACCTACAACTTAACTGTGCTCATGCAAAATCTTTACCTAGACCAAGAAACTGATGTTTAAACAGAACAAGAAAACACTACATAGTTAAAATCAGGAAAGGTATGTGTAGGACTGTCTCCCAAAATACTGAATGTCTTCCAAAGTTCAATCTACCAGCAACTTCGTAGAAGAAAGATAGACAATCTCCTCCTGTTAATATTGCTCATCATTGTCCTGTTGGAACCAACTCATAGCTGACCCTCCACTCAAAGGCAGTAAATTGCATGGGAGGTGAACGCTCATCTTTTTCCTAAGGAATCTGTGCCTGTGGGTTAGCTGTCCCTATCGAGTACACCACCAGAGCTCCCCATTTAAGATACAGAGTCTCAGAAGTCTGATGTAGTGTATCTAGGAGTTACAACTGACTTGAAAGCAGTGAGATCCCTCTAGAACAGTAACTGGCACTTGGTAAGGCTCAGAGTCACTATACCAAAAAGAACTGGTTGGCATGGAACCATTTCAGGAAGTAGCATATAATCAAGAAAGATGGTGATGAAGGAAGAAGTTCAAGCTGTACTGAAGGAATTGGGGAGTAAAAATGGCCCTGGGAATTGATGAAATACCAACTGACATGTTTCAACACACAAATGAAATCCTGGACATGTTCACAGGCCTACCTAGCCAAGAAATCTAAAGGACAATTACCTGGCCCTCTGATTATAAGAGATTCATATTTATTCCCATTTTTAAACAATGGTGATCCAATAGAGTGTGGGAATTATCAAATAATATCATTACTATCATATGCAAGTTAAATCTTGCTGAGGATTATCTGAAAATTACTAAAACAATACATCGACAGGAAACTGTCAGAAATTCAAACTGAATTCAGAAGAAGCCATGAAACCAGAGATATCAGTGTTGGTGTTAGATGAATCTTGATTGAAAGTAGAGAATACCAGAAAAATGTTTACTTGTGTTTTATTGACTATGCAAAGGCATTTGGATCCTGACCAATTATGTGTGGATCATCACAAATTCTAGCTAACATTGTGAAGAATGAGAATTCCAGAACACAGAACTAGGCTCATGTAAAATCTATACCTAGAGCAAGATGCTATTTTCTCAACAAAACAAGTGAATATTACATGGTTTAATTTGTTTTTTAAAAAAGGTATGCATCAGGATAATATTCTTTCTCCTACCTATTCAAGCTCTATGCTAAGCAAATTATTCAAGGTGAACTATATGAAGAAGATTGTGACATCAGGACTTGTCCTAAGGATGAGTTGAAGGATGTTGGGGAAAACTCATTAACAACCTGTGCTAATGCAGATTATACAACTGTGCTTCCTAAAAATAAAAAAAAAACAACAAACTCGAAGCCTTTATTGAAGAAGTTCAGACTACATCCTTTTACAACTCAGCATCAAGAAAAGTCCTCACTATTGAATTAATAGGCAATACTGTGATAGATGGAGAAAAGACTGAAGCTGTAAACAAGTTCATTTTATTTGGATGTACTCATGTGACAGCAGTCATCAACACCCATGGCAACAGCAGTCAAGAAATCAAAGGATGTCTTGTGTTGGGAAAATCTGTTGTCAAGGACATCTTCAGTGTCCTAAAGTGCAATGATGTCAGTTTAAAGACTAAAGTGTGACCGATCGGAGGGATGATCTTTTCAAGTAACTTTCTATGCATCTGAAAGTTGGCCAACAAATAAGAATTTGTGGTATTCTAGAAAAGAACTGAATATCCCATGGACAAACAAAAGAACAAATACGTCTACAGAAGTTCAACTACTGTGCTCCTTGGAGTCAAGGATAGTGATAGAAACTTTGCCTCACATACTCTGGGCATGTTGTTAGGAAGGGTCAGTTCTTGGAAAAGGACAACATACTGGGAGAGGTAGACAGTCACAGAAAGAGAAGATCCCAGACAAGGTAGATTATCACAATGGCTACCACAGTTGGCTTAAGCATGAAAGAGATCATGAGGCTAGGACAGGATAGACCTAGGTTCAGATGTGTTGTTCTTAGTGTTGCTATGAGAAGTAGTCTACTCAATGGCACCTAACAACAACAAAAATAAGCCTCAGTAAATATTTTTAATGAAAAAAAATTTTTTAAACCACCTGAGAGCATTATATTGGATTTAAGATCCATTTTAATTGTTACAAGATATTTCAAGGTCAAAACCTTGTTTCATTTCAGTGCTTATAAAGTTTTTGAATGCTTGTAACCTATTTAAAAGGTTGCCTTTTTTGTATCAACAAAGTTTCTCACTGATAGTGAATAAAGAGAAATATTTGACTGTTCTTTTAGCAGACTATGGGTACACCCAGTACTCTTCTCCAACACTGCAATTCAAAGGGATTGCTCCTCCTGTCTTCCTTATTCATTGTCCATCCAGCTCGCAGATGCATAAGGGCTCTGGTAGCTCAGTGGTTAAAAGCTTGAGTGCTCACTGAGAAGTTGGCAATTCAAAGTCATTGGTCATTTGATTGGAGAAAAAAATTGGACCATATTCTTTCATAAAGATTTAAGTCTTGGAATTCTGCGACTCTTTTAATCTGTCCCAACATAACGTCACTGGGAGTCAGAATTTACTCCACAACAGAGGATTTAGGTTGGTATCATAAAATAGTCTTGACCAGGGATTGTGTGCAGCTCTTTAAAGAAGGTTGTTGCAGAGGCTGTTCAATTCCAGCTCGTAGTAACCCTCCCTACAACAGAACAAACTGCCTGGTTCTTCGTTATCCTTGCAATCAATCACTGCTGTCCTTGAGAAAAAACCTGATGTAAAAATAGCAATATTTACTGAAACAAGCTCAAGTTCCTTAAAATTTTCAAAGTGCTTTTATTTTAAATGGTTTTTTTGCTATATGGTGTTGTTGTCCTGGTGGCCTAGTGGCAGGAAGCTGTGCTGCAATCCCAAAGGCACAGAGTTCTAGTCTATCAGCTTCTCTGTAGGAGGAAAATGGGTAATCTCCTCTTCTCTAACTGCCATGTCCTTTCTAATGCCTGTTAATTCATTTTTCTTATCATAAATAACACACAGAGAATATACAGTAAATATTTTTGCTATACCCATCATCTCTGCTAATCTTGTGTATCCCAGGTATAGCTTAGAAATGCTATCATTTTTACACATGTTACGACATAATAAAAGGTTGGGAAGCTTTGCTTTCTGTCACTCCATAAATAGCACTATTATGTTGCATACTGACCCTAGCACCTGGGGGCAGCATGAGTTTTCATTTTAATTGATATTATAAACCCAATCCTTCAGCCAGTCTATTTGTCATTGTTTTCAGAATTGTTCTTTCTTCACTCACACCTCTTTCTATTCTCAATGCTTCCATTTGGCTTACGACCCCATCATCCCTTGTCTGGACTCTTGTAAAAGACTCACCACTGGCCTTCCATCTTCTGCACTTTTTGTGCTTCTCCATTTCCTGCCTCACACAGAAACAAGAGCGTCCTTCTAATATCTTCATACTCTTACCACCTCACTCTCACTTAAGACCGACTGAGGTTTAAAAGTACACAGAATCATTTTGTCTGTATTTCAAAATCATTTTTATTTTCCCACGTGTTCCACTGCTAGTGATGCCAAAGTAATACTTAAACAGTCCCTGTAACATCTCTCAACTCAACCTGTTCCATCTGCTTTTTCAAGTTCAGTGCTCAGAGAGACTTGCCCTAAATCTCCTTACTCTGAATTTTTGGGGGTTCTTTTTAAAAACAAAAACCAAAACCTTTCCCCATCATTTAATCAAAATGAGAAAGGAAACTTTTTGCCCTCTCTGACAGAAATCATTCCTTGTTTGCCACCTGATGGGTACTTGGGGTTAATTAGAAAATCCCCATCAAGAGTTCAGAGGCCAATATGAGCTGTCAAAATCCCACATTCCCCTCTCTCCCCTCTTTCAAGTGCAAAACAACCTGTGTCTGAAGATGTGCCGGGATAAAAGGGCGCACACTCGCGCTAGAGGCTTTGACTCAGTCCTATTCACAACCCCACCACCATGAATACAGCAAAATCTCAAATGAAAGTTTTAATCTCCCCACTGCATTCAGCTTAAAGAGAAAAGGGCTTCCTTTTAACAATTTCCCCCCTTAAACCTTTTGTGTTACAATGCTCCTGAAAAAAAGCAGAGATTTTACTCTGAGCCAGTGAGGGCTTTATACCAAAGAAAGCAATGCACCTCAACCCTTTTGTGCTGAAATAAGAAGAGCTGACTGGGCGAAGACAACAAGAGCAAAAGCAGCAACTTGGGATGGGGCGAGCAGGGGCAAAGAGGGAGGCTCTGCAGATGTGGGGCTCTGGCCCCTACACTACTGTTCGAATGGCAGTGTGCTCACATCCTGGCTCCATGTCTCCCCCAAAACTAGGGATTCTGGGGCAGAAGTGAGTCCAGCCCAGGCTAGAGGTTCTGGGATACCAGAACATACACATCTTAAAAAAAAAATCTCAAAACTCACTGCCGTCAAGTTGGCTCACAGCTGACCTTCCACTGCATTTCAAAGGCTGTAGTCATACCAAAGGAAGCTGCCAACCTCACAGCCACTGGGGGAATCTGCCCGACACACGTGGGCTCTGGGTTTGCAGCACAACTCTTTAGGCACTCCACCACCGGAGCTCCCTAACATGCACATCAAAAGGCCTAATTAGGACTTTTGTTTTCACACCACTCTCAGAAATAAAGAATAATTTTAAAAAGATAGCTATAAAATAAAAAATCTCACGCCAAGGTTAATTATCTCTGAGCTATCCTTTGAGGAGAACTTCTTTTTTCAGTCAAAAAGGTGTGCAAAATACCTTCAAAATACCCCGGGTAATGGCTGGGGCTCCATTTCCAGCCTCTTCTATACCTAATTCCTTTGGTCCCCCTCCCACTCGCACCTTCCTGTGCACACAGACACTGGGAGCTGGGGAGGAAGAATGTTGCAGTGGCCACAGGCCTGATTACTCCTTGAAGGAACCTGAGCATGTCTAAGGCAACCAGAGCAGAGACCAGACCAGAGACTGGATCCTGATAAGGCTCTGGGTCTGATCACAGCAGCCCACACCCAAGTTAATTAATAAGATCCCCACCTCAAATTCCAAGCAAAATGCCCTCTTCGTTGTTGTTGTTGTTGTTATGTGCTATCGAGTCATTTGCAACTCATAGTGACCCTATGTACAATAGCCTTAAACCCTGCTCTATCCTGTGCCAATCACACTGCTTCTGACACATCCTTCCCGATTACCCCAGTCACTGAATCAATCCACCTCATAGAGGGTCTTCCTCTCCTGCGCTGTCTCTCCACCCTCCCAAGCATGATGTCCCTCTCCAAGGACCTGTCTCTCCTTACAACATGTCCAAAGTATGTCAGATGAACCCCCAGAATCCTTGCTTCCAAGGAGTAGCCTGGTTTAACCCTCTCCAGGATGAATCTGTTTGTTTTCTTGCAGTCCAGGGTACATTCAGTACCCTTCTCCAGCACCACAGCTCAAATGCATCAATTCTCCTTCTATCTTCCCTAGTCATTGTCCAGCTCTCTGACCATCTTCCTTAGTCCTCCCTAAAACCCCTATAAAAAAGGAACTGTCCTTGACTGTCCTTGTGCCATTTTGACATTCTCAGAGCATGGTCAGATGGCATCCCTCTCAGACCATGCAATAAAGGCCTGTTTGTTTCTTGGGACCATCTTCTGTCTTTCTCTCACTTTCAACTCTCTTTCCTGTCTAACAAATTGGACTCCTGCCTTCCTCAAAATTCCATTGAGTGCAATGGTGTCACCAAGTTTGGTGTCATCTAATCCAGTAGAAACTCACAATGCCATGCACTATCATCACGGACCTCCTCATACAGCAGACCACACGGAATTCTTAGTTATGTTTATTATCAAGTTTGATCACAGAATAATATGTGATATAGATGTAAATTACTTCAGTATAATACTTCTAGATTATAGGAGCACTAAAAACAAAACAGATTTGTGAAATTTTTCTAAGTTGAATTGTAACCTCAGTTAGTTACATTCTTAATACATGAGTAGAAGTTTTGATTTTGCTCCTTCATAGATTATCTCTTCATTCTAAAAAGAAAAGTTTCTGATACAGGCGCTAATTACCACAATGTGAGTAAAACATGAGAAAATGTCAAAAATCAGCAACTCTACAAGCATTCATGAAAGAAGGAAAGTAAAATTTTTAAAAAGCAAATCATCATTTAAAAAGAAAAAGTAAATCATACAGAGTTTTTAACCTGGCAATCCTATTGACCCATGCAGGGTGGAGTTAAGAGTGCTGTGGTGGCGTAGAGTGCAGAGAGTTGAACTGCTAATCCAAAGGCAGTGTGTCTATGGTAGTTCTCACCCACCAGCTGCTCTCTGGGAGAAAGATTGACAATCTCCTCCTCAGCTATTTATGTTGTTGTTGTTGTTGTTGTTAAGTGCCATCGAGTCACAGGCGACTCATAGGGACCCTATGAAGGAGAGTCCTTGACGCTTGGGTGCCTTTCATCCTCTCTCCAGGTTCACAGGGTTTCCAGAGGCAAGCTATTACAGAAGTGGATGCCACTCCTCCTTCCACGCTTGTTTTAATCAGGGAGCTCCACCCCACTCTCTGTCCACATTAGGTAGTAAACCATTAATGCATTTGACACATCATTGTCACAGTGTTCAACCTCATAGCAACCACAAGTGACCACGGTACGGCAACTTGTACACCAGGGCTATATGACCTAGAGGAATGTCTGAACAAAAACAATAAAAGACAGGCCCGAGGGCCACAGATTAGAAGTCACCCACCTTTGGTTCGGTAGTATCGCTTTCTGTCCACTGGGCCAGCTGATCTCTCTGTGTGGTGTTGTTGTTAGGTGCTGTCGAGTCGCAGGTGACTCATAGCGACCCTATGAACAGCTATTTATAGCCTCTAAAATTCAGCTGGGGGGGTCAGCTGTGAGTTGGTTTTAACTAATGACAGCAAGTTAAGTTTTTTAAATTAACTCAAAGTGTCCTGATTAAAACCGGACAGATCTTTCATAGCTCAAGTGAATGTCACCTTTCCAAATGAGTGCTTTTGTCCCTCAGAGTTCAAAAGGCCCTAAAGAAGAGGGAGAAACCTTTTGCACAGAGGACCTACTACTCCCTCCTTGTGTCCACAAAACCAAACCATGCCCTTACCATGCCAGTCTTTTCTGATTTTTCTATCTTTTCTAGAATGACTTCTCAGCTTCATTAGCCTTTGTGCTGCTTCTGAACATGATTTTTATTTATTCTTAGAGACAGTCCAGCAGCTATGTCACCACTGTCCCTAGAAAAATTGCCTTGGATTTGTGATTTCCCTTTTGAACATCTACTTAGGAAAAAACCTTCATTTTCTACCCTTTACAAGTTTCTTCCTTTTTTAAAAATGTGCATCACTTGGAGTCTGGGTAGTCTACAGGAGAAAGAGAGGCTGAGGGGTGCATAGTTTTGAAAGATGTTTCTAAATCTCTTCAGTGTCTATGGTGAAAGGCTTGCCATAGCAGCATGGAGTGGTGAGTGAGGGTGGAATTGAAAGCTTCTTCATTTTTAAAAATAGAAGCAAAGGTCAAATACCATTTCCATTTTTATATATTTTTAAAATTTCTCCCTGGTTAAAAAGACTGAAAAGTTGTCAAATATGCTCCTTGGGCAATTGTTAATCTGGAAAATTTTAGTCAACTTCTTCCAGCCACACTTTTCAAGAGTGTAAATTAACAATAAAAAGGGATAGTGCTGACCACTTTTTTGCATCTACACCCTAATTGCAACTCTATCATTCAAATATCTACTTCTCTAAGGTTTCCTCCATGTTCTTAATAAAACAAAACCAAACCCACCGAAACCCACTGCCCTCCAGTCAATTCCAACTCATACCAATCCTGCATTGGGTTTCTGAGGCTGCAAATATTTCTGGAAGACTTTCTTTGTCAGAGTATGGTGGAATTGAACAGTTGATCTTTTGGTTAACAGTCGAGCATGTGAATGCAGCACACTACTAGAGCACCTATTCAGTCTTCTAAAGCTCAGTAAACATTATGTCTCAGTTTTTGGAGAGTTCAAATAACAAATTGTCTTTTTAAAAGTCAATATTACATGACAATTATGAAAACTGCAAAATTTAAGGCAAGTAGTAAGTAGGCTTTTGAAAAGAGTATATAAATTCTTTTGAAACATTTTTTTAATGTAAATGTACAAATTTAAAAATTCCTAGCATAAATAGTAAGATAAAAAACTTATACTTGGAACAAGTATGTGTGATATAATTTTTTCAGAACCAGATTTATTTAGGACTAGATTTTTTTTTTTAGATTTCTAAGTCAAAAGTTTGGCTATATTCATAATAACCTTAAATGATTAATTCTCTCAACCAAGTGCAAACCAGTGGCACTGCTCTTTTAAAACAAGAAAGAAAACAAAACAAGAGATGGAAAGTCCAATCATCTTTTTTAAAATTCAAAAACAAATTGTAGACTTTGAATTAACTCTTTTCAAAAACAAATTTTTGTGTTATTAACAAAAAAATCAACAAGATACTTTTAATGACCTAAAGCTATTTCTTGATAGGGAAAGAAGTCACACAGTAAACAAAAAACTATTTTTAAATTATTTCCAACTAATGTGGCCGGTTTACGTATTAGTAAAGAGGAAATAAGGTACTCAGATTAAAATATTCAACATGTTAGCAAAATTATTAGTTCTCATTTATATAAAATAATTTAACTTTCTAAGAAAAGACTTTCATCTGATTTTGATACATTCTCCAGAAGTTTTATAGAAAGAGAAATTTGGAGATGAGGGGGGAAAAAATACACACACACACACACATATGCTTACATATTACAGTTAAGCCAAGGCAGGAATGAAGTTGTAGACTAATATGTCTGAGCTTTTCTTTTCTAACACTTCAAACCTCAGGAACTTAAAAACTTATTCGTGACCCTTGCTTAAAAACTAGAGCAATATTTCTCACCTAAACAATTTCTCTTTTTTTTTCTGCAAGAAAAATGGCTACCTCTATGGTACCCAAATCATCCAATTAAACAAGTCTCTTGCCTTTGTAGAAATAATGACTCGCATGAGTCACTACTTTTAGACTAACTGAATCTGAAAACCCTGGGCCGAGCTGCCTTTTCATGCTCACAAAGTCAGCAGGCATCTTGCCTCTTATAAAGACTAAAATCTATCAAGCACATGCAGAATAATTCACATCACTGCCCCTGGAACCCTTTGAAGCAAATAAACAGAAAAGGCCAGGAAAGAAAAGAAAAAGGAGAAAAAAGGGAGGGGGAAGATTAAGATTTTGATCTCAATTTAAACATGTTAACAGTAACCCTATATTATTCCAGATTTTACCCAGCTGTTTTGGATCTTTAGTGAATTTGAACAAGAGAGCAAACCTGTTCTAGGGATTAGAGGATAAAAAAGTTCAAAAGAAGTCGAACCCCTTTTTTTAAAACTACATATCTCCCGCCCTGGCCTCTTGCTTGACAGACTTCGAGGATTCAATATCATTGACTTCTTTCTCATTTTGTTCCACTGGAAAGATCTATCTTTATTTTAATTATTTCTTTAGCTACATCCCTCATACTCATAACCATAAATATTATGCATCCTGAGCAGTGGCCTCAAAATTATTCCACCTTCTACAGAAGCAGCTATTCCTTGAAAGGGGACATCATGCTTCAAAATGTGGAGGGTCAGTGAAAGAGATGATGAGATGGATAAACACAGTGTTTGCTGCAAAAGAGATGATGAGATGGATAAAAACAGTGTTTGCCACAATGGGCTCAAGTGTGTCAGAGAATGACACAGGATAGAACAGGGTTCAGCCTATTGTTTATAGATTCACTATTGCTCATACTCAACTCAACAGTACCTAACAACAACAGTACATAGGAACCCTGGTGACACAATGGTTAAGAGCTCCGCTGCTATCCGAAAAGACAGAAGTTCAAACCCACCAGTGGCTTCTCTAGAGAAAAGACTTCGCCATGTGCTAGATTACAAAGAAACCCTATCATGCAATTCAACCCAGTGCAAAAGGCTCCGTGACTTAACATGGACTCTACAGCACACAACAACTTACACTGCAGAGGGCATTGGTGTGTGTTTCTAAAGGCACTCACAATCAGCTATGTCAATCAAGTACGATGACAGTTTATTTGGGTTTTTGTCTTTCTTTTTTAGTAAGACAAACTGTGTGACTGTTTTGCACACTAATGATGTGTCTCTGAGTAATGAGCATAAATATGAAGGTAGGTAATGCTGATGGTGATTGTTTATTTTTGTTTTTTTAAATTAATTTTAATGAAAATTTACAGACTCATGGTTTCCAATCATTCATTTTTGCACTTTTCTCCCTGCCCACCCCTAGCCCCAATTCACTCTTCTCCTTGAAAAGTAAAAGAAACACTCTTTCATTGTTATGCAATCCCTCCCCTCAAGTCCACTCTACTGTGTGATGGTGATTGTTAAGGTCATGTGTCAACTTAGTTCAGCTATGATTCTCACTGACTTGAAAATTATGAAACAATATAGCCATCCTGCACTTATGTAAAAACTTCAATTTTCAATTAACAAACTGGTCTTTGAATTTTCTTTAACAAGTAAGAATTAAGTGTATCCAGGTAACTGTTTCAACAATTCTACAGTTAAGTATTCAAGTTCCAATTTTCGAGATACTGGTGTCAATGTTCAAAATGGCTTTCCTAGCCATTGACTTTAATTTTGCCACATGAATGGGTGGGATTATGCAAATAAGAAGTGTTAGTCTATCTATGAGGGATTGGCTAGTTCTTGCCACTAAAATTGAGTGCACCCAACAGCAGAAATTGTGTATGTCAACATCAACAAGGAAGAGGAAGCAGTACACAATCTTCAGAAGCAGAGATTCCTGTGCCAGCCAAACAGGGATCTATACAAGAAGAACAGCAACCTGAGCAAAGAACCAGGGACAAATATGAAACAGAACTTACTTGAGTCTGTTGCCCCACAGAAACAGAGGAAGAGGCCTTCACTCAAGCTTGCTAGAGGACTGAGGGAGGATGCTACAACTAATAGGACTAAGGGAATTTTGTGACACTGATCTAAGCTGTGAGGCTGAAGGTTAAAGGACCTCTGACCACCCTTGAGATGCTGTCTGGACTGAGGAATTGTATCCTACTGGACAACAAGAATTACAACCTGTTAACATCCCTAATAAACCCCATAACCACAAGTATGGTAATAGGTCTGTAGGTCAGGTGTCATGATGGAGACATGCGGGAAGCCAGAGTTCAGGTTGCCAGCAGGGAGGCAAGAATTCTCTGGAGGCTGCCAAGATACTGTCAAATCCAAAGCCAAAAAGTACCATAGTACATTAGTTTGAGTCTAGAAACCATGCTCCAGAAAACCAGATGCAGATCTGGTGGGGTTGTTTTTTCCTCAATGGCAGTATCTTCTGAATGAATGGTGTTATCACTTTATTAACAATGGGAATTTATCTAGAACATACTTATAAAAAGGTTCTATTTAAAAATTATTTTCTCTGATATGGAAACCACCTAGGGATGGCATAGAATTCAATGACGGGAAATCTGAATTCATTTCTCTTAATGATAAAGAATTGCTTTACAAATGTGTGTATGCATATTCCATTTATATCTTAACATCTTACATATATGTGTATATGTGTTACAGAGACAGGACTTGAGAGAGGAGAAAGAAAAGTTCGTGTAAAAATGGTAAAGAGTTTTGCATCCGCCCTCTCTGAACTGGGCAGGTATGCGTATTAGAAAAGGCTTCAGGCTGCTGGGGTAAAGGCCTAATTTAAATGCCAGATCATGGTCATTAACATGGTTGCACTTCCACGCCCTCTAAAATGGTCTTTCATTTCCATGTGAATATTGGAAAATGCCCTACTCTGGGAGTGTGGGGTGGGGGAAAACATGGACTTCTTTGCCTGCATTTCAGCTAATTTATCTGCTGTCCAATGGAGGTCATATCGATATGAGACCCAACTTCTGTCAGCTTTGCGGGTCCCTTAACCTGAGAACCTTGGGGCCCATTGAGAGCTATTCATACTTGGCAGATTGATTTCTTCAGTCATTTTGTCATAGTAACTGACAATTCACTGCCATCCAAGTGTATCTGGGAGCACAATGCCCACATAAATATTGTTGGCAATTCTGAGCATATCCCTTTGTGAAAATGGTAGGCTAATTTACTTCTGCTGCTCGACTTTCTATAGCTATGTCGCAGAAGATCATTTCCTCTGGAGTCATATAGCCCACAGACTCAGCAGAGCTTGCTTTGAAGGGACACAGGGCTCAGAATCCCCCCGTCAGTGGCCAATGGAATGAATCAAAATTTCAGCAGCAGGTTAACGTGGAAGGAGAGACCAGAGACCAGCAGGAACGCATTAACCCTGATGAGAACCAGATGCAGGCCAGGTCTTTAAATGATTTCAGAGAGTTGGAGGACATGAAAAGAAGTGTCCATATAATCAAAACACTGCCCCTATTTTAAAAATAGTCATAATCACATGAGGAACAAATGTCATTGAATCCCCTTAATCCTACTACTTAGCACTTTGAGTGGTGCTAACTCAATAAGTAGGTAGAGGCTTCTTGAGAGCAATGTAGACAGCTTAGGGACGTTGTGGTTTATGGACAATCTTGCAACTTTCACAACTGTTAGTTCAACCATCACTGGACAGAGAGCCAGGCACACCTGTGGCACGCAAGAAAGAGCATGAGCTTTGGCAATAGACATTGCTGGGTTTAATACTTGGCTTTTCTATTTAACCGTAATGACCGAAGTCTCTTAGCCTTTGTCTTAAGCTAAGTTTTCTAGAGAAACAAAAGCAGTAGAGCTTTCATATATGGCTAGAGTTGTAGATTTCTATTTCTCTATGTGTGAGCACATGAGCGCGCGCGCGCGCACACACACACACGAGTGGAGATACAGAGACACAGAGCGAGTGAGAAAGAGATTTCTTTCAGAGAAATGGCTCACATGATTACAGAAGCAAGTAATAGGTCTGTAGGTCAGGTGTCATGATGGAGACATGCGGGAAGCCAGAGTTCAGGTTGCCAGCAGGGAGGCAAGAATTCTCTGGAGGCTGCCAAGATACTGTCAAATTCAAAGCCAAAAAGTACCATAGTACATTAGTTTGAGTCTAGAAACCATGCTCCAGAAAACCAGATGCAGATCTGGTTGGTTTGTATTTGGTTTTTTGTCAGACAGTCCAGTCAAACTCCCTGGTGACCAACTCCCAATATTATGTTACATATAGTATGATAAACACAAACATTTTATATATAATATATGCAAAGGCATTTGTGTATATTGTTGTTGTTATTAGGTGCTATTGAGTCAAACACGAACAAAAGATCTGAACCCTGTTCTATCCTGCACCATCCTCATACTTGCTGACACACTAGAGCCCATTGCAGCAGTCACCATGTCAATCTACCTGGTTAAGGGCCTTCCTCTCCTTCACCAACCCTCCACTTTTTTCTAACAACATGTCCTTCTCCAAGGAGTAGCACCTCCTAGCAACATGTCCAAAGTATGTGAGGCAAAGCCTCATCATTCTTGCTTCCAAAGAGCATTCAGGCTGCACCATCTCCAAGACATATCTGTTCGTTCTCTTGGCCATCAGTGGGATGTTCAGTATATAGATTATAACAAACTATGGCTAACATTGAGAAGAATGGAAATTCCACAATACTTAATTATGCTTATATGGAATCTTTGCCTAGACTAAGAAGCTACTGTCCAAACATATCAAGGAAACACTGCATGGTTTAAAATTGGAAAATGTGTGCATCAGGGCTGTATCCTTTCTCTGTATCTATTCAGTCTGAAGGCTGAGCAAATAATTCAAGAAACTGGACTTTATGCGAAAAGTGTAGCATCAGAATTGGAGGAAGACTCATCAATATCTGTGCTATACAGATGATACAAGCTTACTTTCTGAAAGTGAGGACTTAAGGCACTTGCTACAGAGAATCTAGGACTAGAACCTTTTTTTAACAAGAGGTTGGGGTTGGGTTTTGTTTGTTTGTTTGTTTTTATGTACTGTCAAATTGGATCTGACTGGTACAGGAGATTGTCCCTCCTTCTCCAGCACAGCATCTGGTGGATTCGAACCATGCACCTCTGGGATTGCAGTGCAGCTTCTTGCCACTAGGCCACCAGAGCTCCGGACTAAAGCCTTTTATATGAGTTGCATCTCAATATCAATAAAACAAAAATCCTCACCACTGGCTCAATAAGCAACATCATGACAGATGGGAAAAGATTGAAATTGTCAATGATTTCACCTTGCTTGGATCCATAATCAACTCTTGTGGTACCAGTAGTTAGGAAATTAGGAGACATGTTGCATTGTGAATCTCCAGACAGGTGAGCTCACACAAAATAATTAAAAAAAAAAAAAAGAATCTCTGGACAGAGATTTTTCCAAAGTCCTGAAGAGTAATGACGTCAGTTTAAAAACGAAGGTATTCCTCATTCAAGTATAGCATTTCCAATCACATGCTATATTTCTGACAGTTGGACAACTGAGATGACAGAAGAATTAATGCCTTTGAGTTGTGGTATTGGGAAAGAGTGCTAGATATCCCACAGACTGTTAAAACCCCAAATAGATATGTTTTAGAGAAAGTGCAACCAGAATGCTCCTTGGAGGCAAGGATAGCCAAACTTTGTCTCACATTCTTTGGACGTGTTGTTAGGAATGGTTTTTACAACTCATAGTGACTCTATGCATAATAGCCCTGAACCCTGTCCTGTCTCTGGGACACACTATCCCCATTACCCTAGTCACTGTGCCAGTCCATCTCATCTGGGGTCTTCCTCTCCTGCATTGTCCCTCTACCCTTCCAAGCATGATATCCCTCACCAAGAACTGGCTATATGCCCAAAGTACTGAGATGAAGCTTCAAAACCCTTGCCCCCAAAGAGCAACTTTGTTTCACCCTCTCCAAGGAAGACCGGTTTGTTCTCTTGGCATTGTATGTTTAATGATATGTTCAATACTCTTCTACAGCACCACAACTCAAAGACATCGATTCTTTTTCTATAATCTTTAGTTACCGGGTGAGTGGAATGCAAAAGTTGGGAATGGAGAAGAAGGATCATTAGTTGGGAAAGAAATTAGCTTGGACAGAAATTAGGTTGGAGATAAAATGATAGAATTTTGTATAGTCAATGATTTATTCACTGAAAATATCTTTTATAAGAAACATAAACAGTGACTAAATATGGGGACCTCACTTGATGGTCTGCATAGGAAATCAGATTGACTACATCTCTGGGAAGAATTGTTGGAGCAGCTCAGTATCAGCTGTGGAAATTAGGCCAGGTGCTGATTGTGGAACAGACATCAATTATTCATATGCAAATTCAAACTAAAGCTAAAGAAAATTACATATCCACAAGAACCAACATTTGACCTTGAATCTATCCCACCTGAATTAAAAAAAAAAAATCTCAGAAACAGATTTTAGGCCTTAAACACTAGTGAGCAAAGGCCAGATTGTATGCCAATGAAGGAATTTTACTTTTTTTCTTTTTTAAAAAGATATCTACTATGAATAAATAATTGAGTGCACAAAATTCATTTTATCATCAGTCTCATTTCTGTCAACCAAGCTCCAACTTTCCTTTTCAAAGAGAGTAGCGAACTGGGGGTGAAGGGTGGGCAGGGAGAAAAGTACAACAATGAATGAATGGAAATCCAAAATCTCTATAAACATTAAAATTAATTTTTTAAAAATCACTTATATAAAAAAAGAATATTATCCATGAAGAATGCAAAAGGTCATTACTAAGACAAAGGAGGAAGAAAATAGCAAGATGGATATTGGAAGAGAATATGAATATTGCACTAGAGTGCCGAGAAGCCAAAGAACAGAGAAGAAATCAGGAAGTTAAGGAGCTGAACTGAAGATTTCAAAGGACAGCTCAGGAAGACAAAGCAAAGTATTATAATGAAATGTATAAAGAGCTAGAGTCAGAAAATCAAAGGGTTGAATGCACTCAGCATTTCTTTAACTGAAGGAACTAAAGAACAAATTCAAGCCTCAAGTTGTAATGTTTAAGGACGCTACGGGCGGAATATTGAATGATCTGGGAAGCATCAAAAGAAGATGGAAGGAGTACACAGAGTCACTGTACCAAAAAGAACTGGCCAACATAAGAGTATTTTATGAAACAACTTATATTCAAGAGGCAGTGATGATGAAGGAGGAAGTTCCAGCCACTCTGAAAGAACTGGCAAAAAACAAGACCCCAGGAATTGATGGAATAACAATTGACATATTCCAACAAATAGATGCAGCCCAGAAAGTGCTCACCAGGCTGTGCCAAGAAATCTGGACAACAGCAACCTAGCCAACTGACTGGAAGAGATCTCTATTTACTCCCATTTTTTTAAAAAATGGTGATACAACATAGTGTGGAAATTATAGAACAATATCACTCATATTACACACAAGCAAAATCCTGCCGAAGAGTACCCAAAGGTGACTGGTACAGTACATCGGCAGAAAACTACCAGAAATACAAATTGGGTTTAGAAGAGGCTGTGGCACTAGGTACATCGTTGTCAATATTAGATGGATCTTGGCCAAAAGGAGATAGTAACAGAGGAAGGTCCATCTGTATTTCATTGACTACACAAAGACATTTGACTGTGTGGATCACAAAAAGCCATGGCTAACCTTGAGAATAAGAATCCCAGAGCACTTGAACACTTGGGCCAGGATGCAGTCATCAGAACAGAGCAAAGAAACACTACATGGTTTAAAATTAAAAAAGAAGTGCATCAGGGATGTGTCCTGTCTCCATACTCCTTCAATCTATATTGAACAAAACAGATCATTTGAGGGGCTGGACTTTATAAGGAAGAATGTGGGATCAGGATTGGAGGACGACTCATCAATGACCTGTGTTATGAAGATGACACAATCTTGCTGAAATTGAGAAGGGTCTGAAGCATTTGCTGCAGAGGGTCAAAGACTGTAGTTTGCAATATGGATTGGAGCTCAATATCAAGAAAACACAAGTTCTCATCACTGGGCCAGTTGGCAGCATCAATAAGGTGGAGAAGATTGGTAGCAATTTCCGCGTGTTCGGTACCACAATCAACACTCTTGGCACCAATGGTTAGGAAATCAAAAGACGAAACGCATTAGGAAAATCTGCTGTCAGGGACCTCTCCAGAGTGCTAAAGAGCAAGGATGTCAGTTTAAAAACTAAGGTGTGCCTTACTCACTATGCATTATCCCTTTAAGTTGTGCTGCTAGAGAAGAGTATTGAACATACTACGACTGCTAATAGAACTAACAGTTCTGTTCTGGAAAGGGTGAAACCAAACTGCTCTTTGGAGGCAAAAATTTTGAGACTCCATCTCACATACTTTGGGCATGTAGCCAGGAGAGACCAGTCTTTCAGGAAGGATATCATGTTTGGAATGGTGGAGGGACAGCACAGGAGAGGGAGACCTCAGATGAGATGGATTGATGCAATAATCAGGGTAATGAGGGTAGGTGTGTCTGAGCCAGTGATACTGGCTCAGGATAGAGCAGAGTTCAGAGCTATTGTGCATAGGGTCATTATGAGTTGTAGTTAACTCAATGGTACATAACAACAACAGACTCTGATGCACAGCGTAAAAGCGCGAAGATCAAGGCCTGGATCAGGCACTTACATCATTGCTCTTTAGCACTTTGGAGAGGTCTCTGACAGCAGACTTCCCCTATGCAATTCATCTTTTGATTCCCTGACTACTGCTGCCAAGAGTGTTGTTTGTGGTGCCAAGCAAGCTGAAATTGTTAACAACCTCAATCTTATCTCCATCCATCATGGTGATGTTGTTCAAATTCTATTTATGTTTAAACTGACAATTTGAAACTACAAGTTTCATTATTAGGTCTCCAAATAAGAATAGTTATCAACCCTAAATTTGTTCAATTAAATGCTTATTTTCTAACATGTGTAAGGTACAGGAGTGATTAAGTGAAATTTACATGAGATCTGTAATAAGTTTATAAGGAAACCAAAATTTAATAGCTCTTTTCATATTAGGGGTAAAACAAAAATCAGCAATTTCAAGTAACTATGAGTAGACAAAAATAAAGGCTAAAACCTAAAAAGCAGTAAGTAAATACTTGTTGTTGTTATGTGTCGTCGAGATAGACCATAACAAAATATTCATAAACAAGTAATAGTTTTAATAGAATTGTACTAGCCTATGAATATATTTTATGGGATTCTCTAGTCATGGCGAGAAGCTACGCTGCAATCCCAAAGGTATACAGTTCAAATGCTCCTACATCTCCTTGGGGGAAGGATGGGCAATCTCCTCCCCTGGGATTTACTGCCTCTGAAAACCGACTGGAGTGTCACTTATGCATGGGTCAGATTTAACTAGATGGCAAACAACAACTGGTTTCTTAGTCCATAGACAAATGGGCTACCAAGACAAACGTGGTATCTTCCTGGTAGTCTCTGGTGAGAAGACAGGCAAACTCCTCCTGTGTGATTTAGAGCCTCTGAAAAGTCACTGGAGGGTCAGCTATAAGTCTATTCTTACTCGAAGGCAATCAATCTGAGTGTTTTTAGTTTTGCATAACTTAATATAAAAGATGATTGTTTCTTTTTAAAAGAATGTATTAATTAATTAATCAATCAGTTAGAAAACCAAGAGTTGCCAATGAGTGGATTCCAATAGCAGACCTTGACTCACGGAGATGTGCAGCTGCAGAATGGAACAACTCCACAGGACTTTCAAGGGTGTGATTTGGGGACTCAACCTCTCCATTTGCAGCGAAGATCTTAACCATTTGTTCCACCAAAAGATTCCTACAACATTAGTCAGTATTAACTACTCAATAAAAAGTTATTAAAAGTTTGTTGTTAGGTGCTGTTGAGTCATTACAACTCATAGTGACCCTATGAACCAAAGATCTGAATGCTGCTCTGTCCTGCACCTACTCACACTTCCTGACACACAACAGCCCATTGCAGCAGTCATCATATCAATTCACCTGGTTGAGTGTCTTCCTTTCCTTTGCCAATACTCCACCTTCCTAGTATCATGTCCCTCCTCAAGGAATAGTTCCTCCTAGCAATATTCCCAAAGTATGTGAGGCAAAGCCTAATCATTCTTGTCTCCAAAGAACACTCCAACTGCACCCTCTCCAAGACACAGTTGTTTGTTCTGTTAGCCATCCATGGGATGTTCTGTGCTCTTCTCCAACATCACAGCTCAAAGTCATCAATTCTCTCTCTTGTCATCCTTATTCACTGTCCAGCTAAATTGTGTTCATGCAGAATCTATATTTGGACCAGGAAGGAAGCTGTTGTGCTAACAGAGCAGGGAAACACTGCATGATTTAAAAGTGAGAAGAGTGTGTGTCAGGGTTGTATTCTTCTTCCATACATATTTAATCTGTATGCTGAGCAAATTATTCGAGAAGGTGGACTCTATGAAGAGGAATGTGGCATCAGGATTGGATGGAGATTCATCAATAACCTGTTATGCAAATGACATAGCATTGCTCGCTGAAAGTGAGGACTTGAAGCACTTGTTGCAGAAGATCAAGGAATGAAGCCTTCAGTATAGATTACATCTCAATGTCAAGAAAACGAAGATTCTTATCACTGGGCCAATAGGCAACACCGTGATGGATGGAGTGGAGATTAATACTGTCAACAATTTCATCTTGCTTAGATCCACAATTAACATCCTTAGTACCACCAGTCAGGAAATAAGGAGACACATTGTGCTGGGGAAACCAGCAGTTAAGGACCTCTTCAAATTATTGAGAAGTAGTGACGTCATTTTGAGGACTAAGGTATGGCTGATTCAGGCCATAGTTTTCCTGATCACTTGCTATTAGAATTTTACCCTTGTTAATAAGTTTAGGGGTTTGTAGACTCTAAAATAATGGCACATGGTTTGACTCCACCAGCTGCTCCATGGAGAAAGATGGGCCATCTCCTCCAGTGTGATTGACTGCCTCTGAAACCCCTCCCCGAGGATCACCTATGGGTTGATTCTGATTCAATGGTACGGAGCAAGAACAGAATCTAAAGGAAGGGAGTTGGGTAGGTGGGAGGATTCCTAGGCTAGCTGAGCATCCCCAAAGCAGCTGAATTCCCTAGAACAGCTTTTTTTGGCTTTATTTTCTTGATATTCCATATTCTGAAGCAAGAGGGATATTTTCTAATTGCCGTATTTGATGTGTTCAAGTCAAGGGTAAGAAAAATTAGCATTTGTTGAGCATCTACCACCAGCATTTCTTCTACAGCAGGAAGTTTTCATAATAAAATTTGCAACTAACCATGCAATCAATTAGAAAATAGGATTTGCCTTGCTATTGTTTTTAATGCATCTCCATCTGGAACTTGTAGAAGTAAAGCATTTTGAACCAACATGGCAGCTTCATTTGAATGGCTTTAGTGCTTTATCACAACAATGGGTGAATAAAGGTACTAAGAACAAGTCAGAAATACTGAAGGCTGCACTATAGTAACTAAGAAATAAAGGTCTTTCTTTTCTTGAGCTAAAACTAGAAGTAATCAGAGTGAGCTTTGCTAAGTAATGTTTATAGCTACATTTAAATTTCCACTCAATTATTTCATTTTCTTCAGGAAAATAAATTTTAATATTTAAAGATCTGGAAAGTCTTGAGCCCAAAGCCCCTTTTCTTCTGCTTTGTTTTTATAACATGGTTTCTTAAAATAATAGGGCTAGGATTCTATGGGTACACCACATACTGGCAAAACCAGCCTGCACAGCAGGTCTTTATTGAATAAGCACAAAGTCAAAATAGATCCTGAAGAGCATGAGTTTTATAGACCCAATTACGTTTTTTTCTCTTTATGAGCAGGCAAATAGACCTGAAATTCTTTCTTGAATACACTCAGTGAACCTGAGTAAATCGGAACTGAGCTGATGTGTTCTCTGAAGCTACGCAGTCCCAGCGGAAGCCGAAGCAAGATGAGGGATTCTCTGAGAGTTGGCTCCCTCCCACTCTGAAGCAGACTCTGCCCTCAGAGCAAAGAACCAGGTCCCCTAACACAAACTGGGAGGAAAGGGTGCCTTTTCCTTTCCCAGTATTTACTTTAAGGGATACAAGTTTTCCTTGGGAAGGGTTAAACTTTCTGAGTGAACAGCCCCTTGCCTACTCCAAGACTTCCCAGAAGCATGGCTCTGGAAGCCCAAAGAGAGGGCTTTTGCATCTCTGACTTCGCACACACTCTTCTTTCAAATGAATTTAAACCTTTTCTTGTCCAAATCCCTGCAGGGGTAAAAAAAAAAAAAAAGAAAGAAACCACTCTGCAGTTTTTCTACTATTATGCAAATCGATTAATCAGGCAATGCTCCTGCGAGAATTAATTTATATTTGAATCCAATGAGGCCTCGATGCTTGCGTATGGAACCCTCAGGCCAAAGCCTCAGCTAGGTAGCAACCTCATATTATTCCTTTGACGAAATGTGAACTGACATAAATACCATGGCTCCCTTTCAATCCGATTACCCCGTTACCGCACATCAATGCTACCCCAGCCATCAGATTCTGGCGTCTTTCCTTTCAGTGCCTCCTGGAACAACAGACAACTCCTCCTTGATAAACAAGCACCCACGCTGCCACCTCGTACCCCCACTCTTAACCCATCATCCTTGCTCAATGGGTTCTATTCGACAAGGTATTTTATTTTGTTTGTAGGAATCAAGGACTAAAAGGGGAGGAGGGAGGAACACAACAACAGTTCAAAATCAAGCCTAGCTGGGGCTGTTCATTCAAAGCTGTTCTTTCACACAATCAGCACTGAGAGTCCCTGAGTATAACACCCCTGAAGTATCCACCCTTTAATAGATGTCATCCCCTGGGGACGCTATCCTCCCTCCCCTAAATCTAAAGAACTCTTTAAAATACAGAAAAAAGCAAACAGCAGCACAGGTTTTCCTAGGCTTGCATGACCTGAAGCTCAGTCAAAATGAACCTACATTTTAAACCATACCTTTGTACCAAACTCGTGTTGACAGCCACTACATTCTTTCTGCTGCTTTGCATAGAAACTTAAAAAAAAGATTCATTTCTCTTCTTCCACCCCCTTAAATCTCCCTGCATTTAAAAAAGCTGGTCTAAACAATTCACCAGGTGGGGGGAAAGCTTTCTATGTGAGCATCTCTGTTTCTGGACCCCTCCCTTGCTAATTAGATTAACAGGCAACATGTGAATAGCAGCGATAAACACCATGCCCACTCCCGTCATGCCTTTCTACCATTTATTGCACATAACTGATAGCAAAATAACTTGAATGATGGCACAATAATAATGTGGCTTTGTGGGCTGCTTAATGCTAAAAATGGAAATGAGAGAGCTGGAAAACAAAACAACCTTTATTTTTTTTTATCAAGTAATTGTTGAACTTGGCTGCTTGGCATAGGGTTAGACATACTCAAGCATAACTGCACGGCTGTTACGTTTGCTAACTTTGTAGTGAACTAGCTTAAATGTTTCTGTATCATGTCAATTCTCCATTAGTCTTCTGAGACTATAAATTTTTTTCTAATCGAAGCTTTTGTACAGCAGCCAGTGGATTCAAACCACTGGCTTTCTGGTTAGCAGTCCAAAACATTTTGCACTATGCTACCAGGGGTCCTTAGTTTCTCAAATAAAAGAATCTCATTGTCATCCAGTTGATTTGAACTTTCTGAGACCCTTTTAAGTGATGTGTCTTCCTGAATCCATGAAGGCAGGAATACCCTCTGTAATCATGGTTACTCTCAAAAAAACTGCCTCATAGCAGCCTTCCATCTAGTTTCTGAGGCTACAAATCAAAATGCAGGGAGACTGTCCATCTTCCTCCCACAGAGCTGAAGGTGGAGTCAAACCATCAGAGCCCCATAGTCTATGTGTTAGCAGTGTGACTCACTATGGACCACGACACTCGGGCTCCTCACTGTGTCTCCAGAGGCTCTGAATTTGAGGAAAGCTTTAAACCTAGATTCTAACTAGATATTCATGTTAGAGGAAAGGCTCAGTTTTAGAAATGAGGAGCAACCTAGATGATAAATATTGAACTGTGAAATACTCATTGGTCTTCCTCTCTTGTGCTGTCCCACCACCTTCCCAAGCATGATGTCCCTCTCCAAGGCCATGGGATATTCAATATTCTTCTCTAACACCAAAGCTCAAAGGCATCAATTCTTTTGTCATCCTTATTTTATTCATTGTCCAGTTCTCAGCAGCATAGCAAGTGATTAGAAAGACCATGGCCTGAATCAGTAACACCTTAGTCCTCAAACTGACATCATTGCTCCTTCAATCAAAAAAGGTCCCTAATTGCAGACTTTCCCAGATATTCGTGACTGCTGTTATCAAGGATGTTGACTGTAGATACAAATTATGATGTAGTAGGTGACAGCTTCACTCTTTCCTCTATCATGATGTTGTCTGTTGCTTATCGGTTCAATGATAAGACATTTTGTTTTCTTGAAATTGAGATTCAATCCATATTGAAGGCTGGATGTAATTCTTTGATCTTTTACAACTAGTGCTTCAAAGTTTCCTCGATTTTAGCAAGCGAGATTGTGTAACCTGCATAATGCAAGTTAATGATGCATTCTTCCAAACCTGATGCCATATTTTCCTTTAAAGAGTCCAGCTTCTTGAATAATTTGCTCAGCATACAGATTTAATAGGTATTTACAGAATAGATACAAACCTGATGCTCGTCTTTCTTAATTTTGAACCATGTAGTGTTCCCTTGCTCTATTCACACCACAACCTATTTTTCTTGGTACAGATTTCACATGAGCACAATTAAGTGTTCTGGGATCCCAAAATCTCTCAATGTTAGCCAAAATTAATTTTGATCCACTCGGTCAAATGCCTTTGTGTAGTCAATAAAACATAAGTAGACATTCTTCTGGTATTCTTTGCTTTCAGCCAGGCTCCATCTGACATCAGCAGTGATATTTCAGGTGCCACACCCTTTTTTAAACTCAGCCTAAACTTCTGGCAGTTCTGTTTATATACTGTTTTAGTTGTGTTTTTTTTTATGACCTTCAGTAGAATTTGCTTGCATGTGGTATTAATTAGAGCATTCTATAATTTCCATATTCTGTTGGATCACCTTTCTTGGGAATGGGAACAAGTATGGATCTCTCCCAGTCAGTTGGCCAGGCAGCTGCCCTCCAAATGTCCTGGCATAGACTGGTGAGCATGTCCAGGGCTACATCGTTAGTTAAAACATGCCTTTTCCATCCATTTGTTTGTTGATGGACACCTGGGCTTCTTCCATCTCTTTGCTATGCTGAATAATGCTGTAATAAACATGGGCATACATTTATGGATTTGTTTGGGGGTTTTTACGTATTTGTAATTAATAAATCACTCATCATTGTAAAAAAAAAACCAAAACAACAACAAACATGCCAACATCAATTCCTAGGGCCTTATTTTTTTACCAATACCTTCAGTGCAGCTTGAACTTTTCCCTTCATTGCCATTGGCTCTTGATCATATGATACTTCCTGAAATACTTCCGTGTCTGCCAATTATTTTTGGTACAAATATTCTGTGTATTCTCTCCATTTTATTTTGATGCTTCCTGGATAATTCCAGATTTTGCCCATAACACCTCTCCGTATTGCAACTTGATGGTTAAATTTGGTTTTCAGTTCTTGCAGCTTGCTAAATGACAAATGAGTTCTTTCTGGTTTTATTCTTCAATTTAGATCTCTGAACTTTTTGTTATAATATTTTGTCTTCTCGAGCTGCTCTTTGAAATCATCTATTCATCTTTTTGCTTTTGCATCTTCCCTTTGTTTTGGTTTCTGGATGTTCTAGTGCAATTTTCAGTCTCTTTTGGGGTCTGTATTGGTTTTTTTCTTTCTCCTCTGCCTTTGCAATGGCCTTTTGCTTCCATTATGGATAGTGTCTTGATGTCAACCCACTGCTCATCTGGTCTTTCATCATTGATGTTCTTATGCTTCAACCCTATTCTTAAAATATTCTTAAATTCAGGAGTGATAGACTCACATTCTGGTTTTTGTGGACTTGTTTTCATTTTCTTCAGCCTCAATTTGAACTTGCACATGAGTAACTGATGATCTGTTCTACAATGAGAGCCTGGTTTTACTGCTGATATTGTCTCCAATTCTTTCCACAGATGTAGTCAATCTGAACTCTATGCAGTCCATCAGGTGATGTCCATGTGTAAAGTTTATGTGTTTTTTTAAAAAAGGTATTTACAATTAATAATAAAAAGTTACTTACAATTAGTAAATCACTAAATACACAAAACTGGATCATTCTGTTTCTGGCCTCATTTCCATCACCAAGTCCATATGTTCCTTTTTCATTGTTTCCAATTTTGCATTGCAGTCACCAATCTTGATTGAATATTTGGTTAGCTTTGGACTGAAAAACTGGATAAAATAATCTTGTTTCCTCCTCTTTGACTTTAGCCATTGGTGCATTTGTGCATTTAGCTATTGATGCACATATATAAATAATAGTCATATTAGTAGGTCTTCCTTGTATGCATATGGATAACGTCCTATCACTCACAACATTGTACTACAGGATAGAACTTGAAATCATCTTTTCAACTATGAATGCAATATCATTATTTTTCTGTTTTTCATTCTTGGCATAGTATATACCATATGATTGTCTCATTCAAAGTGGCCAAATTCAGGCCATCTCATCTCATTAATACCGAGAATGCCCATGTTCATACATTCCATTTCATTTTTAACAACTTCAAGTTTTCCAACATTCATACTTTGTACATTTCATGCTCCAGCTATTAAAGGATGTTTGAAGCTGTTTCTCCTTATTTTGGCAGACTTTCAATCTGGTCTCTCCCTCCAATACTGTAACTATGCACGTTCCTCTACTTTTCATAGAGTTTTCAGAGGTCTGCTATTTTAAAACTTGATGGCAAATCCTGTTTCTTAGTCTGTTTTAATCTGGGAGCTCCATTTGGTGATCTAATCATTCTCCATTTTTGTGATGTACTGTGAATCCTTGCCTCTATACTCATTTCAGGTGATATTTTGAATTCTTAAAAGCTTGAAGATCAGCAAAAAAAAAGAGGAAGACCCTCAATGAGATGTATTGACATAATAACTCCAATAATATGCTAAAGTAAAAGAAAATTCTTTTTTAAAATTTTTATTGAGATTTTAATGAAAGCTTAAAGAGAACTTAGATTTTCATTCATTCATTCATTCATTCATTGTTGCACATAAGTAAAAGAAAATTCCTGACAACTTGAAGCTGTTCTCTGTTTATCACATCAAGTTGTGAGGATTTTGTTGATGTTGAGATGTCATCTATACGGAAGACTATCATTTAATGTTCTTCAATAAGTGCCTGATGCAGTTTGTTGATGAGTCTTCCTCTGGTGCCATTCCATAATATGTCCAGCTGCTAATCAAAAGCCTGGCAGTGGGGGGATTGTATACCAAAGAAGGAATTTTTCCTTTGCTTTTCAAAGGAGCAAACTGGCGGGGGGAAGGCTGGGCAGAGAGGAAAGTACAACAATGAATGAATGGAAATTCAAAATCTCTGTAAAAGTTCATTAAAATTAACAAAATAAAATTTTAAAAAAGGAAAAGATCATGCAACAAGAACAATCTCAATAATAAAAATAATCTTGATTGAGTACCTACTATGTATGGATCACACAGAGTGTTTTTGCCTTCCATCTTTATCAGTGAAGTTATTGTTATTTACCATGAAGTTGAAACCACCCCATAGCTGACACTCCAGAGGGTTTTCAGAGGCAGTTAGTTCAGGGCTACTCCCTCAGAGCAGCTGGTAGATTTGAACTGTGTGCCTTCAGGATTACAGTACTGCTTCTTACCACTAAACCATCAATGAAGTAAACATTATCCTCATTTTGCAAAGGTGGAATCTGAGACTCAGAAGTAGGAGAGCAAGAGGAGAGCCGAGATTCTGGAGCCCACCTCTCAAACTCTCTGCCGGCAGCCATATCCTGGCCCACTGGATGCAGAATGAGAACCCCACCTCAGATGCTCACTTAGGCATTAAAGTGAGCACCCTGTAAACTATAAAACTGAGTTCCTGGGAATTCTAGTAGAATAGTCTGTAGCAAGTTGTACTGCTAACCCAGAGGGCTCTCTGGCAGTTCAAATCCACCAGCAAATCCGTGGGAGAAAGAGGGGCAATCTCCTCCCATATGATTTATAGCCTTGGAACACCACTGGACGGTCAGCTATGAGGTGGATCTGATGCTATAGCTAGAAATGAGGAGGAAAATAAAAGCAAGACAATTGTCTTCCTCCCTAGATTATTTCAGAACCCAATATGGCCATTTAAAAAACTGGTCAGCAGAGAGGATCGTTTTCAGCGAGAACGGTTTCAAAGGCACAGACAGGGCAAGTGGATTGGAAATAGTCAGGACTCATTAAAAAAAAAAAAAGCCTGGCAGTTTGAATGCTGCTCATGAAGAAAAATGGGAAGTCTTCTCCTGCAAAGATGTACACCTTCACAAACTTGTCAAAGTATTACTACAGCCGGTTATTTCCCTTTCTCAGACTGGGATAGAAAACGGCATTTGAAAGATCACTAAATACCCATCTCCTTAATCCTGCTGTAATTTTGGTATCATTGACTACATGTCTGAAAAAGATGAAGTTACAGATGGCATTACAACAACAGCAACAACATTGCGTTGGGAAAGTCTGCTGTCAGAAACCTCTCCAAAGTCGTTTGTGACTCATAACGACCCCACGTACAACAGCCCTAAACCCTGCTCTATCCTGTGCCAATTGCATTGCCTCTGACACACCCATCCCGATTACCCTAGTCACTGAATCAATCCACCTCATAGAGGGTCTTCCCCTCCTGCACTGTCCCTCCACCCTCCCAAGCATGATTTCCCTCTCCAAGGACCTGTCTCTCCTTACAACATGTCCAAAGTATGTCAGATGAAGCCCCAGAATCCTTGCCTCCAAGGAGTTGCTTGGTTCAGACTTTCTGAACAGCAGAACTGCACCTTGCTCTACCCTGCATCATCTCATATAAAAAAATGACAGAATCTTACAGGGCCTTCACAAGTAAAAGACTGATAACACATTACAAAATGGGCAAAAGAGCAAAATACATGGAAAAACTTCACAGAGGAAAATATTCAGATGGCCAATAGACACATGAAGAACTACTTAAAATCACTGGCAATAAGAGAGACGCAAATCAAAACCACAATGAGATACTATCACACTCCAGTAGCAGTGGCAAATTTTAAGAGGAGAGCAATAATAAATGATCGAGAGGAGGTGGTGAGAAAGGAACTCTTATACATTGTTGGTGGGATTGTAAAATGGTGTAACCACTCTTTTGGCACCTCCTCAAAATGGCCATCTGTCTTTTTAATGGGTCATACAAAGCTGTTATATAGAGATCTTGCTGGCACCAACAATCTGGCCTTTAGCATAACTTCAATCAAAACAGTAATTTCCTCCAATCAAAACAGTAATTTCCTTTTGTCTGTTAGGTATCCTGGGAAGTTCTCCTTACTAGTAGGAGCATGGTGGTGTAAGCGCAGGAATTGTGGCAAGCTTTTGGAGTCAACTGCTTTTCCGGGCAAGTATTTGTTACGTGCAGGTCTGCTCTGTCCCCGGGAGCGAGGCTAGCCAGCCTGGGCCTAGGGTACCCATGGTGGACAGTGATGGTTGGAGCTTCCTGACTAAATCAAGCCTGGAAGCAGTAGCGGCATCCACTTCCGAAATGGCTTGCCTCCGGAAACTCTATGTACGAACAGTGCTCAGGCAGGCCGTTCGTAGGGTCGCTATAAGTCATCTACGACTATTCCCTAAAAATTCATTGTCTGTTAGGAAGGAAACACTTATATCATCCCAATAATTGGGATTGCTGTGTTTAGCAAATAAAAGAACAAGACTTCCAGTTTAAATGTAAATTTTCAGATAAACAATAATTTTCTAGTTTAAGTATGCCCTACACAATATCTGAGAATTCTATCAGAGGGTGATCTCCTGTGCAATATACAGCCTCTGAAAGACTCCAGTAGGGCCAGCCATGAGTAGGTTCTGAGCCCACAGGAAAAAGTAATTGGTGTTCATCTGAAATTTAACCTATTGTGTAGCAGGTTTTTTCCTGACAACTCTAGTGATATAAATTTAAGTGTGTGCTCCCAAAATACAGGTTGTAAATTCTAACCTCTGTGGCTGTGGTTATAACTCTATTTAAGAATGGGTTGTCATTGTTATGTTAATGAACAGGATTAGTGTAGGACTAGTTTTGAGGCAATCTCTTATAGAATAGAAAAAGAAGTGGCTAAGGAAGTCTAGATGGGAGAAGCCACATGGCACATGAACATCATTCAGGAGCAGAAGCTTTTCTCTAAAGCTGGCATGCAGAAAAACCCTTTCCCTAGAGCCAGCATCTGACCTTCTAAACTGTGAGGAAATAAATTTCAGGGAGTTAAAGCCACCTATTTATGGTATTTCTGTTATATTAGTAACTCAAAAGAGCTCAAACTCATTGCTATTGAGCTGGAATTGTCCCAACGCTGATCATTCAGGAGGTTTTCAGAAGTTGAAAATTACAGGGGAGGCGACTGTCCACTTTTGCATTAGCAGGACAACCCTCTACAGCCTATGGCCAAAGCTCCCAATACCAGCACTGTTGTTGTTAAGTGCTGTAGAGTTGTAGACAACTCATAGCAACCCTAGAAACGAAAGACCTGAGCACCGTTCACAGTTTCCGGAGACAGGCCGTTTCGGAAGTGGATGCCAAACACTGTCCACCATGGGTAACCGTTATTACATTTGGCACATCAGTGTCACAGTATTTAACATCACAGCAACCATGAGTTACCTCTCTCTGTACAGCAATGCACAACTTCAACAACACCAGCACTAGTAACTAAAACAATAAGGTAATAAATACAACAATAAAGACAAGTGTGGGGTACCAAAAGGAGAGCATTCAAGGGACATAGAACTCAGAGAAAATTCCAAAGGAAGTGAGCTTTAAACTGAGTCTTTACCAACCAACAATATTAGACAAGCAGAGCTTACAGAAGACCACTGGATGCAGAAGAATCACATACAGAAGTATGCACAAAGACAGTAGGACTTGAAAGAGCAGAGCATGCTTGGACAAGTTACAAGCAGCCCAACAGGGACAAAAGAAGTAAAAAGTAAAAGGAAAAAATTATTAAAAAAAGAAAATAATAAGTAAATTTCAATAGCTATTTAGGAGAAGGAGGTCTGGTAGTCTAGTACATAGGGAGTTGCACTGTTAACCAATAGGTCATGCATCTCTGGTGGTTTAAATCCACCAGGTCCACAGAAGAAGGATAGGTGATCACCTCCTGTGCCATTTACAGCTTCAGAGACATGCTGGCGGGTCAGCTAGGCGTTGGTTTTGACTCAATAGCAATGAGTGAATGTGTGAGTAATCTGGAAATAAGAACCAACATAAGAATCCTGAATGGTACTGCTATCCAAACAATAAAAAGAGAACGAAGGATTGTGAAGAGATCAGAGCAGGCCTGAGAAGGAAAAAAGAAAACCATGAAGCCAAAAGGAGGGAGAAACCTACAGAGTCCAACAAGAAGAGTTCATTGATTAGGTCAACAGGGATGGTGTCAGTGACATGCCTACCGTCTAGGAGTACATGGTCTATTGTAGGGAACAGACACTTAAAAGATTCCAAAAGGTAGAGCTGCAGATTTAGGAAATGAAAACTCAGGATACTGTCAAAAAAGGGAGTTCTGGTGGCCTAGTGGGTAAGAAGTTGCACTTCTGCTCTGCAGAAGAAAGGCAAACCTCTTCTGTGTATTTTACAGTTTCTGAAAACCCATTTAAGGATCAATGATGAGTCAGTTCAAACTCAATAGCAATGAGTTAGATATGAGTTACTGACAAAAGCCATTTCAGTTGCACGTGATGGTTTTTTTCTCCCGTGAGTTTTTAAATATTAAACAAGGGTAAAGTTCAATATTAAAACAAGTATGAGAGATTAGCTTAAAAGCAGGGTTTTCAAATAATTCAGGCATGCTGAGTAGAGTAAAACTTTTTAAATGAATTGAGAGCTGGAATAAGAAAAATTACTGGTTGAAGCCTTGTAAAGTGAGATTCAGAAGAGAGTGATCCCTTTCGGGAGCTTCATCAGGGAGACTAGATTATTGTCAGGACCGTGAAAAACAGAACACATTCAACACGGCAGCGTTCAGCAGCCATGTGTGAGCAGAGTAAGGGAGTCTCTGACTCTGCCACTGCAGGGACTTAGGTTGCTATAAAACATAGAGGATGCCCATTATTTTCTAAGAGGGCAATGATGTTTCCAGTCTAGTTATTATTCTGGTTCACCAATCAATAATTTTATAAATTGAGTCCAGTCTAGTTTTACTGTTTCATCTGTCTCTGGATTTGTTTGAAGCCTTGACTGAATGATAGATGTAAATCATGAACATGAGTAGAAGTTTGATCAAGTTTGATCCTCTCAGGAATCATGGGGGGAGGATTTGCCAAAATTCATCAGCATACTCCAAATTTCATTTTTCTTCTTCCTGGGAGTGCACTAGTAGGACTCAGACATATTGTTCATCTGGGCAGAAAGACTTCTATACCCACTCAAGTTAACCAAGGTAATCATGAGTCTCCACAGTCGCTGTTCTGTCAGTGTGTGTGAAGGGATGCCTTCATCTCTCCAGGATTTGCCATCCATTCACTAGTTGCCCCATGAACCCACACACCACAGCTGCTCCCTCTGACAGGGACACCAAGCCAGCCTCCCTATAAGGCATCTGCCCCCCATCTCTGTGTCCATGGGGACTGGAAAGAGAAAGGTAAATAAAGTCCTAACCTCACCTTTCTCCATTCAGGTGCAAAGCTGTATCCTATTCCCAACTCCCATCTCCCCCAACAAACTCCCCCAACATCAGTGAACTTTATATTACTTTTTTCTAAGTATTTTTAACCAGAAAGAGTCCAGGACAGGAAATTAATAATCTCAGCTTGGGGCTCTGGGAGGGGGGGGGGAGGCGGGGAGGACACAGGCGTTGAAGCTGAGGACCACGGGAGCACACGGGAGGCGAGTCTGCTTTTCCCTGGGCTCCCACACACCTTCCTGGCAAGAGAGCTAGCAATGGCAGGACAAGAACTTGTGTGGGACCCCAGAGTGTGCTTTGGGGGCTCAAATGATTGTGAGACCCCAGGAGGAGCACAAGCTAGGAGTCTGAGGCCAATGGAGCTGTCCAGTAGCCACCAGTACACTGTACATCTCCTCTCTACCAAGAGCATGACTGTACAGCTCCGATATGCGGTCCCTCTGACTGGGACCTCTGGGCCCAGGGACTGGGAGCCGCAGGGCCCCTCTGTTAGGCCACTAAAAGATATAGGGTTTTAAACTGTGGGTTGGGTGCCATTGAATTAGTCCCACTCACAGCATGAGTGAGTGTGTCAGAATGGAACTGCCTCATAGGGTTTTCTTAGATGTGGTCTAAGCAAATAACCAGGTTTCCTCCCCATTCCTCTGCACCCTCTCACAGAGCTTCTAGATCGCTTCAAATTGCCACATTTTGGAGCAGTTGAGTACTTAGATGTTAGTGCCCAGGACGGCGGCTGCTACTACTGCTTTTTAAGGTGTAGAGGGTCAGATCTGAAAGGGTCCTTTAAAGCAATCCTGTTTCACACACACAAGACCAACAAGGCCCAGGAGAAAAAAAGGCTTTCCCTAAAGGAAAATAATACAATAAAGTAAAATGGATTCAAACATGGCCTCAAAAGGTATCTATCCCCTGTGGCCTGAGAGAGTGAAGACAGGCACTTAAAGTGATCTGCTGGTGTTGTTTGGTTGGTTTGGGGTTTATTTGTTGTTGCTTTTTAGGGGAAGAAAAGAAACACCGGATTTGAAAGGAAACAGCATAAAATTAATTTCCAAGACAAGGAGCAGGGACAGGGGAGGAAGAACACACTCGGCCCTGTTCACCACAATTTCATCTGGGACATTTTGAGCGGGTTGAGATCCACCCGCTACCCCTCCCTCCACTGCTGTAGATGTTAATACCTACCGTTGGCACTGGAACCTCTATGCAGCGAGTGAAATAAACTCCAGGCCAGCCCGCACTGCACCGCTCTACCCGGACCCTTTTTCTTCCAGTTAAAAAAAAAAAAGAAAACACAAAAAAACACAACACACAGTTAACCACCTGTCAGGGCTGAGGATACAATGGGGCTCTTCGAAAAAGAGCTTTTCATGCATGCGTAATATATTTGTTCAGCTATTCACTTAATGAAGCTGATAAATGTGATGCAAGACAATAGTCAAGTTAATCTATTTAGTAAAATGTTTTGAGACTTTCAGGCTACGTTAAGGAGGAGAGCGTTCAGCGACATTTTCATTTAAATGTGCTCATCTCCCCTCTTAGGCTGCACAAGGGGGTTCAGGCAATCTATGTGAATATAATTTCTTATAAATGTGTCTTTAATGGGTTTAATTCACCCTTGCCAGCTGTTTTGGGGGCTATTTTGTAAGAGCAAAACAAACGTTTCAGGCTTGGAAAGCTAGTTAAAATTAGTTTCGGTCAGCGAGGCCAAGCTATATTTCCTGCAAACCATCTGCTTGATTGGCACAATAGAAGGATTTTCAAGGGGGAAAAAAAGAGGGGAATGAGTGTGAAAGGAATGGGGAGTGGGGGGGAGACGCTGGAAAGGGCTGGGCGACCAGTTGCTCCCTGTGGCCTCTTCTAAAGGTGAACCCCTTAAAGGTATCTTAATAGAGCGGCTTGTGGAGAGGCGCCTGGCGTCAGGAAGGCTCTTTCAGCCCAGCCTCGCTGGCCCTCTCCTTTCCCGCGCCTGGCAGCTTCTTCTTCCTCCCCGGAGCAATGAGAGGCCTGGCGGGCCTGAGCTTCTCTCCCAGACACCAGCTTCCCACCAGACTTGCAAAGCCTGCGGGGACTTATTAGACGAGTAACAACGGGGAGATCTGAGGCCAGCGGGTCAAAATTGTGCAAAGAGATGCCTTGGGGACCACTCTTCCCTGAAACTGATGCTGACCTTTTCCCTTGCCTTTTCGGCCTGAGCTTTCCGGAGGGCTCAGGGCCCGCCTGGCCTAGAGACCAGGGTGCAAGAGCACCACAAGGTTGGGACGCACCTGCTTCTCCTACCCCAGAGAACCAAGCTCCCAGAGCCAGCCACTGCTTAACTCCAAACCTGAACCCCCAGTGCTCCTTCCTTTGCCCTCCTCTCTCTCCCCTTCTTTCCCTGGAAGAGATAGAGAAATCCCAGCCCTGAGATCAAGGACACGAATGACTTTTCTGAAATAAACTTGAAGATAATGACATAACAAAGACTGTCAGGCCGCACAAAACCCCGTGGGCTCGGGTCAAACGGCATTGGTCACAGGTCTTAGCGCAGCCGCCACGCCCGCGGCCCCTGAGGCTATCACGGTTTGAAAAGACTCGGTCAAGATCACTTGAAGTAAGATCCTTTCCTGCGATTTCTTGCTTCCTTGGGATTTACTCCGCCTTTTCACGGGCGACCAGCCCTCCCCCTGCCCACTTTGGGGCCGACGGAATTCTTTAGGAGAAGGACTGCAGGAAGCGGGAATCCACGTGGATCGCAGCAAGCGGTTGACCCACCTTCAAAAAAAAAAAAAAAGCCAGTCTCCTCATCTTAAAAGCAAAAGAAGTTAGTAAAAGAGGCTGTAGTCCTGCAGAAGGGCCCTAGGGGTGTGTGTTGGGGGGGTAGGCGTGAGGGAGAAGTGCAAGGAAGCAACAGGGGAGAGTAACAACTGCAAAAATTTCACCCGGGCAAATATCGTCCCTAGCAGAGCAGGAGGCCAGGAGAAGCGGGGCGCTAGAAAGCCTTCAGGCTGCCCCCATCATCCCTGCCACCCCCCAAGAGGAAACCCAAGTTGTTTTATACTAACTATAGGCCTGATTCTAAACTCCCTAGATACGGGCATGAACGCTTGTAGCCAGGCCCTCCCTGGTAACTGGTCTTAGCTTTTAGACCAGAAAAGACGAAGGAGAGAGAAAGAGAATGTGAAAACCAGAGACAGTACAGGGCTTCTTGACCCTGCAAGGTTAAGGGGCAGGTGTCCAGTGGCTCCGTTTTCTCCCCTTTTTTTTATAGCGAAACTTGGAAAGGAGGAACTTTCCAAGTTATTTGGCAGATCGCCTTTTCCCTTTGACAAGGGCCGATGCATTAACTCGATCAAGGCCTCTCCCTAGTCTGAGTCCCACGGTCATTCACAAGTTGTTTCTTTCCAGTTGGCGCGGCTATCTCCGGTTGCTCGAGTAGCTCCGGCCCACCGCGCTCCGGGGCTCTCAGACGCGCCTTTGCGTCACCACGAGCGCTCCGCACGGCCTTAGAGGCGCCGCGCCGCCTAAATAACTTTCTCATTAGAATCGAGGGAGAGCCTTAGCGGGCTCCATTTCTGGTTTAATGTGATATAAATCGCAGATGCACTTTTATTGAACGGTTAAAGCAGCGACATGGAGATCATGGACACAAAACGCCCTGAACAAAACCAGCGAGAGAAATAAAGCTGGTTAATAAGATTTTTCAGAAAGCTTTGTGTTAAAAAGCAAAAAGGAAAACCAGCTGAAGGTGACAGTTCATGGTTAATAGGATCAGGGCGGCCTGGCGGGGCTGCACACTTCTCTTTGGGGAGGTTCAGCTACACTAAAGAAATGAATGGGACATTTAACACATCTGTTATCTGGAAGAGCAGGGAAGCTAGAACTGGGGCTCCGGGCTCAGCACCACGCTAGCCCCAACCTGGAGGAAAGCGAAGGCACTGTCCCCAGCGACATCCCTTTGAGGCGCCCCATTAAGGGTGTCCTTGTGTGGACCCAGCATTCTTGGGAACTGCTGACTTCACTTGGTGTTCACACGGTGCTGCAGTCAGTTAAGGGGTAAAACCCCATCAGGTTCGGAGCTCCACAATGAAGGATGGGCGACTCCGGCCTGACCCTCGCTGCCGTGGTTGAAACTATCCCAGTTGTGGATATGAGCGCCAAGTGCCAGGGCTCCCTGAAGTTGGAAAGGGCCAGTGTGGCGCTGTAGCACTGGGTCGCCCTCCCCGGCTGGCGTAGGGCGGCTGGGGGTGGAGTCCTCTCCCCCAGCCGTCGGACCATCCTTCGCAGCTCCGCTCTGAACCCAGACGAGCAGCCCAAAGCTCTCCACAGAGGGTGCGAGAAGGCGGCCGCGGAGGAAACCTTTAGCAACCTGTGGGAGTTTGCTCAAAGATCAGTTTTGCACTCTTTGGGTCTAAAGGGTCTAAACCAAACGCTCTCCAATTCAGTCTGTCTCTCGGAAGAAAGTATCTCCTGTTCAGACTCTCTCCCCACCCCACACATCCAGGAGTCCACTCCAAATCTCCATGGGTTGTAGGCACCGCACCCCTCCCTCGTGCGCTTAACCCTCTCCTCACATCTGCCTTTATGTCTCCGCTAGAGAAACCGCCAGGGCTGTAAACCAAAGAGAGACTGCGTTTTCATGATCACTGACTTGAAATCTTCTATTATCCTCCCCCCACATGGGGGGAGGGTTATTTTACTGATAGCCGAGAGATTCAGTTCCATGAATATTTATTAATTTATTTTCCAGTCTCAGCAGGGGAGCTGCAAATAAATTTAGTGCGTTCTTTAAATAATTCCTTTTCTATGCGGCAAGATGTCATCTGAAACTTCTAAATAGGCATTTAATTAGCCGGAGTGTTGCTTCGGAACAAAAATCCCCCCCGGAGAGAGAGCGCTGGGGGCGCACTGTATTGCAAAGAGGCGGTCGATATGCAGAATTGATGCCCGCCAGCCTTTGTTGCCAGCCCATTGTGCGGGTCATGCTTATGAAGACTAATCCAATCATAAATTGCACCCCTGCGCCAATCAGAGCGGGGAGCGCCCCCCCCCCGGCAAATGAAGCTCGAGTGGAGAACTTTGTTGAACTTCATTGTCAGAGCTGTCACTTTTCAAAGCGCTTTAGCGGGCGGGCCGCTATAAAACCATCACCTCCAAGCGAGGACCACGGAGGACTCACAGACGCCCGAGTAAAATCTTCCTTGGAGACGTTTGCCGATCCCCAGCTAGAGGGCACTGCGGGGGCGCGAGGGGCGGGAAAGCAGGCGCTCACCCTCAGGCCGCAGGAAGAAGACAGTCCTCCCGCCCTGCGCCCACCATGATGTTCCCGGGCCTCCTCGCGCCCCCCGCGGGGTATCCCAGCCTCTTGCGCCCTACGCCCACCTTGACGCTGCCCCAGTCCTTGCAATCAGCATTTTCTGGCCATTCCAGCTTCCTAGTGGAGGATCTGATCCGCATCAGTCGACCTCCAGCTTATAGCGTGCCCACAGCCAGCTTGTCGCCATCCAGGCAAGGGGCCCCTGCCACCCTCGGCGACACGGGGGCCTCGGACGTGGGCTCGCCTGGCCGGAGCAGCAGGCGGGGCAGCTCCCCACAGACAGCCGTCTCTGCAGCCAGCGAGCCCACGTTTCTGAAGTTTGGTGTGAACGCCATCCTCTCCTCGGCGCCCAGAACAGGTAAGTGAGGGCGGGGCATGGAGGGCTCGTCCAGGTGTGGGATACGTGCAGGGTCCCTCTGGCCTCAGCTTCCTCTCCCGAGCTGGTGCCCACGCACCCATCAGTGCACACACGAATTCTGAGACCTCAGGTTGGGCAATGTGAGGCTAAGGTGCAACTGATTCTGAGGAAGAAGAGCATACGGGCCCGCCCGCTCCAATCGCAGAACGAACTTGGACACACAACTGTGGGAGAGGAGCGCGCATCTCGCGCTCGCAGCCCAGATAGCGTGCGCCGCTGGATCGCTATGTTACAGTTCCTACGCTTCTCGAGCCAGCTTTTGTTAAACCCAAAGAGAATGTATTTGTTCAATTAACTAGTATTGTTGGTGTGCAGTTCTTTGCTCCCCCGGCCCAGTGGCCTTTTTGTCTGGGATGAGGCTGGGGAAGAAGTGAGAGAAGGCACTGGGAGAAAGAGGAATTCACAGGTGAACTATTGCCAACAAATGGTGTGTTTTGCCAACACACTGAGGAAGATGCCTTTCTAACCAGTCGATGGATTGACCACGTCATGTGTTCATTCTATGTGTACAATAATCAATTACGTAATCACACTCCTTGTCTATCCGCCCCCTGTCTCTCCAGAAACGTCCCCCGCCTTGCTCCAGAGTGTTCCTCCCAAGACCTTCGCCTTTCCCTACTTTGAAGGCTCCTTCCAACCTTTCATCAGATCTTCTTATTTCCCAGGTAGGTCTCAGCCTGCTTCCTTGTGTGAGGCTGGGTGGCGCCCCAGCCTGGCCCTGAGCTCGGTGCCCCGAAGCCATATTTCTCCGTCCACCCCTCGGGGTTACGCTCTGGTTCAGAGGTTGCGAGGCGTACAACATTCACGAATCCGTCGCGCCAATTTGATGCCCTATTTAGCACAAGCAGTGACTGCTTGACACTTTGCACCAATTCCCTGCTCTACAAATTAGCAGGAATTGTCATGGTCCCAATTTGAGGCGGTTCCCTTCCCGGTGAGGAACTGTTGGCATCCCTTCACGCCGCCCGTTTTCCCACAGAGTCAGTGCACTTGGCCACGACTCCCCACAAAGGTTTCAGCACCATGACCAATTGGTCAGCTCCTCCGGGCAGCCACACACAGACCGGCCTTCGCCCCTCCACGCCGTCCAGAGACACCTACCAGCCGGGGCTAATTTCTCTTTAAGACTCATTCAGGGTTTTGGGCTTTTCACAAGACCACATGGGGTGCCCTCTTGTGTGGGGTGCTTGGGGTCGCCCAGTGGGAGGGGGACTGGATCCTCCCCCAGCCATAACCTGATTTCCCCAAAGCCTCAGAGCCACCTTCTCCTCTCCCCTCTCCCACATCCTTTAAAGAACGCAGAATTTTGCAAATAAGGAGACTTGAACAGGAAGCTGTGGTTGAGTCTCAGCCTTAAAGCAGGAACACCTGAAACACATTCCACAAGGTTTTTATCCTGGAGCCCCCTGGGGTGATTCTAACTGGTTTAAAAACACTGCAACTGGGCGAGAGGAAGGAGGCAGCTGAGCCCTGAAAGGAGAAAAGAGCCTGTGCATGAGCGGTGGGGGATGGGAAAGGCCCGGCCGCACTTCCAAATATCAGCCAAATAAATAAGCAGTTGATTTTTTAAAATGAGGGAGAATCCACTCCTCTCCCCCCAAAACCATTCATGCTGCTGCTGATAATAGAATTTATTTCCATTCGCCCTCCTCTCAATGCTCTCACAAAAACAACCCGAGCTTTATAAATCGCTTTTCATGTCCATTTAATGAAAATGACTGGAGGAAGGGAAGCCTCCGCCATCAGTATGCTCCCAATGGTCTTGGCCTGCAGTTGTGTTTAGTTTGAAAGTGTAAATCTCTTTTGTCCCAGTAATATATGGCTTTCGCTGCTTGTCCTCAGTCTTTTTCTGTTAGTTCATTACTACACAATTACCATTCATGCTTCATTAGAGTCTCTGTCTCCTTTGGGGTCTTTCCCCCCTCCCTTAAAGCGAAACTCTCCCCCTTTTTTCCATGCCAATACCTATTGGGAAGCGGTCAATGTGCTAATTAGATGCCACTTTTCATGTATTAGGGGCAGATTCTATACGTTTTCTGGGGAAGGGGAGGAAAGATTAATATAAAAAAAAGATGAATACTGATTCCTTTTTTAAAAAAAAACTTTCAAAGAGTAAAGTCTCCTTTCTATCAAACCAGTACAAGATATCCCTCCTCCCTCATATAAAAAAATGTTGACGCCACAGACATGACAAACATTTAGAGAAGTCCAGTGGCTTCCGCTGGTATTTTCTATTTCTTTTTGTCATGTATCCTATCGCGTAGTGGATGTACATAGGTTTGCTTCCCTGGGATCGCTGAATGAATGAGAAACGAAACGGGCTATTGTGGGGACTGTTTTCTGTTTCCGTGGTTTTATCTAATCCGAGTTTGCACGGTTGAAAGGGAAAGTTATTTGGGCGGAAAGCGCCTTTCACTGCCATAGGTTTGTAGGTTTGGGGCCTATTGGGCGGGGGGAAGCTTTAAAGAGATGAAGGGGTCCGAGAGAAAGGGCGAGGGAGGCCGCGCGCAGGGGCGGCCTCTCACCCGCAGCCGCTTTGCCCGCAGCGTCCTCCAGCGTCGTGCCCATGCCGGGCACCTTCTCCTGGCCGCTGGCCGCCCGAGGCAAACCCCGCCGGGGCATGCTGCGCCGCGCAGTCTTCTCCGACGTGCAGCGCAAGGCGCTGGAGAAGATGTTCCAGAAGCAGAAGTACATCAGCAAGCCTGACCGCAAGAAGCTAGCTGCCAAGCTGGGGCTGAAGGACTCGCAGGTTAGGGCACAGCATCCCCCAGCAGCACCCGCTCCCTCTGACAACACGCAGGGGTCTCCAAAAGCGAGGGCGTCCCATTGTACAGAAAAGGGTCCTGAGAGAGAAAAGGGGCCGGAGAGGCCATGAGTGAAAGAGCCCGCGTCTCAGGGCTCCTCGGACCAGCTCCCCATTTCACCTGTGCGCGTGCTGCCCCCACCCTAAGCCCCCACTCCCTACCATCAGGGGTTAAGAAAGCCCAGGGAGTGGCAGGGCGCACAGCATGTGACCCATCAGAACCCACCCCAGGGGCGGGCGGGGAGGCGGCCAGGCGAGGCAAACAGAGCCCCACACTCCCCAGGGCCTCCCCTGGCCTCGGCGCTCACCTCTGTCCTCCCCACCCCCTCTTCCAGGTGAAAATCTGGTTCCAGAACCGACGTATGAAGTGGCGGAACTCGAAGGAGCGTGAGCTGCTGTCTAGCGGGGGCTGCCGCGAGCAGACCCTCCCCACCAAGCTCAACCCGCACCCGGACCTCAGTGACGTGGGCCAGAAAGGCCCCGGGGACGATGAGGAGGAAGAAGAGGGCCCCGGCAGCCCTGGCCGCCGCCGGGCCTACAGCGCCTCCCCCGGCCCTCGGCTCCTGCGCGAGCCGCGCCGGGAAGGGCCGCCTCCCGCGTCGCCTGCGCACTCGAGCAGCCCCGGCAAACCTTCGGACTTCTCCGACTCGGACGAGGACGAGGAGGCGGAAGAGGAGGAGATCACCGTTTCCTAGAACCCAGCCCTCCGCACTGGTTTAAGTGCTTTGAAATTGAAGAGGCGGGTCCTGTGTGTGTGCTCCCTGTGGCCCCGAGGCTGAAACACAGCCACTTTCAGACTACAGGGGAGCCGTCACCCCGACTTCCTAGGGAGGCACTTCCCCTTCCACTACTCAAGACACCCCCCCACCCCCTTCGCACCCCCACACGCACACACATTAACTCGGATTTGGGGCCAGGGGGGTTCTCCCCATGTCCAAGAGCTGGGGATCTAGGGCCTAAGACGGTGGTTCACATTCACAAGAGCTTGGTTATGTAGCAAAGTCCCTGAGAGCCGAGAATGGTTAAGGGCTTGGTTACTTGCAACAGAGCCACCTATGGCGCCTCAGAAGAAGGGCCTGGAGATTTGCTTCTAAAGTGAAGCAAATGAAAACTCTATGGAGCAATTCTACTCTGCAACATGTAAGGTGGCCAGCTCTACCCCGTGGGGGCTGGTTTGTGTTGTTTTCGTTTATGAACCAGGCCCTGCAGCAAAAGAGAACTAAATTTGGTGCCAAAACACCAAGCATTTAACTCCAGTGCTACTCCTGACTCCCCAAGCAGGTCATTCTGCCTCCTTATCTTAGGTACCAATGGGCCTATACCCTTACCCCGTACTGATAACTTCCAAACTTTCCAGAGCATCTGGCCTAGAAAATTCTGATTTTTTTTAACAGAAAAAATTTTTTTTGCGCTTTCTGGTCTGATGCACCAAATAAACATTGAATATTTTTCATATTCTAAGTTTTGTGAGAAGAAAAAAGTGAGGTCTCTGTATAGGGGAGTCAGTATCTATTTCTCTTTATGCATTTGAACACTTTTTCTTTATAATTTCTGCATTTACAGTATATGCACCAAGCACTCTATCTTGTGCCCTTTCTAAAATATTTCCAGAGAGGTGTCTTTGAGCTGTGAAGCTTCTTAGCACTGGATGAGACATGGATAGAGAGAGACTCACAAGCCTCTTTGATTTTTTTTTTTATCTGAACATTGCTGTCTTTGCACAGCTTTTATGAACTGTACACTATTTTGTACACATATGTTGTATCAATATTGTATACCAAGGTTATTGAGAATGGCTATAAAAAATTAACTAGATTTTTTTGGCAATCGTTTTAAAAGTTTCAAAATGTAGTTTTTTAATTGCATAACTTATAAATACTTATTTTGTATGTTTACCATGTACAGATTTCTATATGTGTATATATATATCAAATGAATAAATGTCAAATAAAAAGTAGAATGGATACAATGGTCAAATGATGTCATTTATTTACAGAACAGGCCAGTTGAAGGAATAAAACTGTTCTAGTCCCACTGTTGCATTTTATCAAATACAAAGTGAGGTCTAAGAGGGAAAGGCACTTCAAAACGATCCAAGCCATTCTTGTTAGAACTAGAACCTACCTCAGATTCACAGCTTTCCTGCTTTGCCTTACCATGAGATTGCTAGATAAGCTGTCATGCGGAAATAGCTCCTGTAAAGTGGCAAAAAATTGTTTGCAATCACCCTTCTCCATTTCTATAAGGAATGAAATGAGGGATTAAAAGAAACAGATGAAAGTCTGCCTTCTTTCCTTCCTTAAAGATATATTTCTTGATTCCCAAGAAAACTCTAGTGGCCTAGTCTATAATGAGTTGTTAATCCCAAGGCCCTGCCTCTCTGGATGTTTGAATCTACCCATAGCTTTAAAGGAGAAAAGACAAGCATTTAGATCACTCAGTTTGTTCTTCTTTTCTATTCTGTAGAGTTCTAACAACATTATTTAGTTTTAAAGAGTGTATCATGTCAACAATATAAAAAAAATTTTCAATTTGTTTTGTAAATTCTGAATGATCAGTCTTAAAATGACGTTACAACAGAACTGGAACCATAATAAAATTTGAAGTTATTTGTGCATAAGACAATGAGGTAAATGATGAACATCTAAGAACCTGTGACTAAGAACTCTGGTAGCACACAGTTTGAACATAACAGTTGTTTTGCAGGAGAAAGACGGACAATCTCCTCCTGTGCACTTTACAGCCTCTGAATGAGTCAGGTCTGATTCAACAGTATATAACGAAAAACATAAAGCTGTGAGACCCTATGAACAGTGGATCTGAATCCTGTCCCATCCTCCCTTATCATCTCTGACACACTTGAGCCCACCGTTATAGTCAATGGGTCAATCTAGCGTGTTGAGATCCATTATTGATATTCCACTTTTCCAAGTATGATGTACTTTTCCAAGGACTAGCCCCTCCTAAGAACATTCTCAAAATATGTCAGAGGAAGTTTCACTCTCCTTGCCTCTAAAGAGCACCCTAGCTACACACCTTTTCCAAGACATACTTGCTTGCCCTTTTGGTCATGGATATTCAACACTCATTTCCAGCACCATAACTCAAAATCATTGATTCTTCTTCTGTTACCCTTACTCATTGTACAACTTTCAGATGCATAGCAAGTAACTGAAAAGACCATGGCTTCAAGGGGAGCTCTGGTGGCCTAGTGGCAAGAAGCTGCACTGCAATTCCAGAGGAACATGGTTCGAATCCACCAGACGCTCTGCCGGAGAAGGAGGCGCAATATCCTCCTGTACCAGTCAGATCTGATTTGACGGTACACGCACACAAAATAAAAAATTTTTTAAAAAAAAGACCATGGCTTCAGTCAAACATACCTTAGTCTTTGAACTGATATCTTTGCCTTTCAGAACTTTGGAGAGGTCCCTGACAGCAGATTCCCTCAATGCCATTGTTTTTTTATTTCTTTACTACTAATATCAAGGGTGTTAATTCTGGATCTAAGTAAAAGTAAATCATTCACCACTCCAATCTATTCTCCATCTGTTATTATGCTGCCTATTGGCCCAGTAGTGAAGATTTCTGTTTTCTTGATGTTAAGATGTAATCCATATTAAGACAGTAGCCTCTGATCATCTGTATCACATGCTTCAATTCTCCCTCTCTTTCAGCAAGCAAGGTTGTGTCATCTGCATAGCACAGGTTGGTGATGACTCTTCCTCTGATCCTGATTCCACAATTTTCTTCATAATATTCAGCTTCTTGAATGATTTGCTTTGCTCTGCATACAGACTAAATAGATATGGAGAAAGGATACAGCCCTGATGCACACCATTCTTGACTTTAAAACATTTACTGTTCCCTTGCTCTGTTTGGACAACTGCTTCTTGGTCTAGGTATACAGGTTTCACATGAGCATAATTAAGTGTTGTGGGATTCTCATTCTTCTCAATTTTAACCATAGTTTGCTATGATCCACAAATCAAATGCCTTTGCATACTCAATAAAACAAAATAGATATTTTTTTTCTGGTATAGAGAGTGAGTGTTGACTGTAGAGCCAAGTAAACTAAAACTGTTAACTATCTCAATCTCTTCACTATCCATACTGATGCTGCCAATTGGCCCAGTGGTGAAAAGCTTAGTTTTCTTGATGCTGAGCTTCAAGCCATATAAAGGCTGCAGTCCTTGACCTTCTGCAGCAAGTGCTTCAGGTCCTCCTCAGTTTCAGCGAGCAGGGTCGTATCATCTGTATAAAGCAGGTTGTTGACAATTCTTCCACCAATCCTGATGCCACATTCCTCCTCATATAGCGCAGCATCTCAGATGATCTGTTCTGCATACAGATTGAAAAGGTATGGAAACAGAATATATCCTTGATGTATCCCCTTCTTGATTTTGAACCATGTAGTGTCTCCTTGCTCTGTTCTGACAACTGCCTCTTGGTCCAAGTATAGGTTTCACATTAGCACAATCAAATGTTCTGGGATTCCCATTTTTCTCAGAGGCAGCCACAGCTTGTTGTGATCCACACAGTCAAAAGCCTTTGCATAGTCAGTGAAGCACAGATAGACATTCTTCTGGTATTCTTTGCTTTATGCAAAGATCCATCTAACATTAGCTATAATATCCCTAGTACCACGACCTCTTCTAAATTCAGCCTGCACATCTGGCAGTTCTCTGTTGACATATTGTTCTGAACGATTTTGGATAATCTTCTGTAGAATCTTGCTTCCATGTGATATTAATGATATTGTTCGATAATCTCTGCACTCTGTTGGGTCACCTTTCTTTGGAATGGGGACAAGTATCGATCTTTTGCAGTCAGTTGGCCAGTTGGCTGTCTTCCAGATTTCTTGGCACAACTTAGTGAGCACATCCAGGGCAGTGTCTGTTTGTTGAAATATGTCAATTGGTATGTTGTCAACTCCTGGAGCCTTGTTTTTTGCCAATTCCTTCAGAGCTATTTGAACTTCCTCTTTTATCACCATAGGCTCTTGCTAACATGTTATTTCATTAAATTCTTCTGTGTCAGCTAATTCCTTCTGATATAGTGACTCTGTGTACTCCTTCCATCTTCTCTTGAAACTTCCTGGATCATTCAACATTCTACCCAAAATATCCTTAAGTATTACCACCCGTGGCTTGAATTTGTTTTTCAACTCCTTCAGCTTAAGAAATGCTGAGCAAGTTCGGCCCTTTTGATTTTCTGACTCCAGCTCTCTGAACATTTCATTATAGTATCTTGCTTTGTCATCCTGGGCTGCCTTTTGAAATTTTCTGTTAAGCTCTTTGATTTCTTGGTTTCTTCCTTTAGTTTTGGCTTCTCAGCACTCTAATGCAATACTCAGAGTCTCAT
>NW_006399859.1:3899512-3901207 GCF_000299155.1 Elephantulus edwardii
AGGATAGAAAGGCATTTAGGGCTCTTGTACATAGGGTCGCTATGAGTCACAAGCGACTCAATGGCACATAACAACAGCAACAACATAGGGAGTGAACACTTCTAATTGTGCATCCATTTGTTAATTTAAGTGGTCTTCTATCAATTTGTTGCTGTTGTTTGGTACCATTGAGTGCAAACAGACCCATAGCTGAACCTCCAGCAGATACTAATAGTAATAATTTCTAAACCAGATTTTAAAAAAGTAATTTTTTAATCAACACTACAACTTCTTTTAACCTCATTTCAAAGGTGAGTTACAGATGCAGAGACTTTCTTTGTTCTCTCTGGTCCCAAATCCCTCCTCATCTTAAACATTGAGGGCATTCAGGAAGATTTTGTGGAGAAACCTGATCAGACACTGTACATTCTTATTATTTGGATGGGAGTGGGTAAGTAGAGAAAAAGGTGCCTTAGTGACTCCTAATGAAAGTCTGGTGACCACCTAGAGATTCCACAAGAGAAAACTCTAGCTATCTATGTCTCTAAAGATCACAGTTAAGAAAGTCTTATGGGGCAGTTGTATTCTATCACATGGAGAGTCAAGGAAAACAATAGCACTAACAACTGAGAGAAAAAGCAATGTGCTGTATTATTTAAAGAAAAACATAAGAAAGATCAGAGGGAGAAATGTGGCAGGACTGGGTGTATGGACAAGGTGGTTATAGATGCTTTCATTCAAGGTCAATAGATAAAACAAGTAGCTGATAAGCAACATATTTGCAAAATGCTTCTTTCTCTCCATTATACACAAAAGAATAATAACATCCTCACACTGAGTCATAATGTACTAGACAAATGTTAAATCTTTTCTTATTTTTGCATCAGACCTTTACTACAACCCTGCCTATCCTGCTCTAGAGTTGATTCTGATTTGTAACTACTAGGAAAGACAGAGAAGAACTGTCCATTAGTGTTTCTAGGGCTATATATATAAATATTTAAAGAAGCAATCTGCCCTATCAGTCCCCTGAATGGTGGTGGGTGGATAAGAACCACCAACCTTGTGTTTAGCAACCTCTTGAAAGCGTTAAATATTGACTAGTTCTTTTTGGTACAGTGACTCTGTATCTCTTCCATCTTCTTTTGATGCTTCCTGAGTCACCCAATATTTTGCCTGTAGAATTCTTTAACATTACAATTTAAAATGTATATATTTCTCCAGATTTTTCCGCTTGAGAATTGTGACATGTATAAGTTCCTTTTAGTTTTTTAACTTCAGGATTTTGCAGATTTTATTATAGTACTTTACCTGGTCAAGAACAAATGGTGCTGAAAGAAGATGTTTAATCTTCTCTAAAGGCATGGACAAAAAACAACCCTCCAGGAATAGAACACAGCTTGGACTGTCTCAAAAATGGATGCGTTATTGGAAGTGCTCACTCTGCATGGTAAGAAGTTTGGCTATAGACTGGCCAACCCACAGAATGCAGAAATTATTAAACATTAATATCACACTCAAGTAAAGCTCACTGAAGAAAAGTTTAACAAATGGCTAGAGCATTCATCAAGGAACTGAATCCAAGCTGGAAGAAGATGGGGAATGAGGGTTATCAGATGGATCTTGGCTCAAAGGAGAGAGAAATAGAAAGGTGTTTACGTGTGTTTTATTGTCTATGCAAAAATCTTGGCACCAGCAGCCAGGAAATTAAAAGGC
>NW_006399859.1:3903642-3909509 GCF_000299155.1 Elephantulus edwardii
GGTTCTGCATATAGATTGAAAAGGTATAGAAATAGGATACATCTCTGATGCACAACTTTCCTGATCCTGAACAATGCAGTGTTTCCCTGCTCTGTTCTGACTAGCTTTCTGGTCCAGGTTTCGCATGAGCACAATTAAGTTTTCTGAGATTCCCATTCTTCTCCAGTTAGCCAAAATTTGTTGTAATCCATATAGTCAAATTCCTATGGATTGTCAATGAAACACAGATAGACATTGCTCTGGTACTTTCTACTTTTGGCCAAGATCCATCTAATGTTGGCTATGATGTCCCTAGTGCATGGCCTCTTCTAAACCCAGATTGCACATCTGGCAGCTCTTTGCTGATGTACTGGTCCAGTGATTTCTGGATAATCTTCACCAGGACCTTGCTTGCACGTGAATCATAGAGGAGGAAGAAAAAAAAAACCAAGATGGGTGTCAGAAGAGACTCTGAATATTGCATTAGAGCACCGAAAAACCAAAGCAAAAAGAAAAATCAAGAAGTTAGGGAGCTGAAGAGAAGATTTCAAAGTGCAGCTTGAGAAGACAAAGCAAGGTGGTATGATGAAATGTGCATAGAGCTAGAGGGAAAATCAGAAGAGCTAAACTCCCTCAGCATTTCTTAAGCTGAAGGAACTGAAGAACAAGCTTAAACCTTGAGTTGCAATACTTAAGGATGCTAAGAGCAAAATGTTGAATTACCCAGGAAGCATCAAAAGAAGATAGAAGGAGTACTCAGAGTTACTGTACCAACAAGAATTGGCTGACACAGAAGAATCTCATGAAAAAGCATATGATCAAGAGGCAGTGGTGATGAAGGAGGAAGTTCAGGCTGCTTTGAAGGAATTGGCAAAAAACAAGTCCCTAGTAATTGATGGAATACCACTTGACATTCACCAAACAGATGACACACTGGACGCACTCACCAAGTTATGCCAAGAAATCTGGAGGGCAACTACCTGGCCAACTGATTGGAAGATATGTGTATTTATTCTCATTCTAAAAAAAAGGTGACCCAACAGAGTATAGAAATTACTGATAACTGGTGGCTTAGTGGGTAGGAAACCATGCTGCTAATCCAAAGGCTATAACTCTCTTCATCAGTTTGAATACACCAGAGACTCTATAAGAAAGATGCCCCATCTTCTCCCTGAAATTGATGGCCTCTGAAAATCTGCTGAAGGGCTCTGACTATGTAACAATGAGTAGTGAGAACTAATTGTCAAAACCGTTGTCCTGTCAAAGACACACATGTCTGTAGATTCATACCTTCAAAGAACAAACAAAAGCTTAAATTGTATACTACATGGAATCTTGGAACAAAAAAAAGTGCATTAGATTATGAGGTAAAAAGTGAGGAAAACTGTATAAAGTATGGCCTTAATTAACAATAAAACCTCAATCTTGGTTAATTAATTAACAAACATACCATATTAATGTGAGATGTTAATATTAGGGAAAGCGAGTGATGAGTCTATGAGGACTATGTATATTATCTCTGTAACATTTTTTTCTGGTATAAATCTGAAATTATTAAAAAAAATTTACTGGAAAAATAAAGCCAAATGTGTTTGCATATGTGATACTTGAAAGGAAACATGACCTATTAATTATAACTTAAATGGCAAAAAAGTTATTAGAAAAGGGTGACTTTGAAGGGGAATAAGCAAAGTTCCAATTCATCCTTTGGTGATGCAAAGCAACTTAAGTGTACCCCCCTCTCTGGCCAAGCTCCGTGGGACTGATGATTCTATTATTTAGCCCACTCATCCCTTAGCCTCCCAACCCCCACACCAGGGTAATACCTCCTGGAATTCCTTTTGGCACAAACATCTTGTTTTAGAGCCATGTTTAGACTGTGATTGAAAGAGGATTATTTACACCACATAGGCAACTCAACATGAAAAGATAGGCCAGCCCCTACACTTTACTAAACTTTTCTATAAATACAACACCCCAGAAATCACTAACAAGCTAAACAAAGCTGATCAAGGGCCGAAAGAGTTAAGTTTTGATTATTCTGAGCAGAAAGTTTCCATTTCAACTAGCAGCTGCTACTAAACTCTTCATTCCACTCAAAAGGACTAATTTACTGGGATCAATGGTGTGAATAGTCCTAAAGTTTATGTTCCAAGGATATTCTCATTTTCAAGCTACAGTTATGGAGGCAGGTGAAGAGTAATAAATAGCTTATTATTGACAAGGTCTTGGACAGCCTAGTTTACAGAGGCCATTCGAACTACAAGCATTTAAGAAACCAAAATCTCATACAACTAGACAGGCTAAGTTGTCAGGTTCCTCAAAATTTTCCTTCCTCAAAACTAGCATTTTAAAAAATTTATTTTGCTTAAACTGGAAATTTATGTAATAACTTCCTTTTCTATTCAAGATTTCGTGCCCATGCACACCCATTTTATCATGGCTTTGTTCACAATAGCAAGGAGGTGGAAACAACCTAAGTGTCCATCAACAAACAAATGGATAGAGAAGCTGTGGTATAGTCACACAATGGAATACTATGCTGCATTGAAAAACAAGGAACTCATGCAAAATTATTCAAAATGGGTGAGCCTAGAGGACATTATGCTGAGTGAAGTATCTCAGTCACAAAAGGACAAATACTGTATGGCACCACTGTTGTAAAACAGGACTGACATCAGGGATGGGGGAAGACTGAGAAAGATGGGTTCAATAATGTATACTGCATTGAAACAGATGAGGGAAAAACTGTTTAAAAGGGCTATGGAATTAGGTATTTTTGTCATGACAGGGGTCCAGGATGAAAGCTGCATAGTGGAGTGAACCTGGGGGGAGGGATTGTAAAACAATGAAAGAATTTTTATTTTACTTTTCCAGGAGGGTAGTGTACTGAGGGGAGGGTTGGGAGGAGATAATAGTGCAACAATGAATGAATGGAAATCCAAAATCTCTGTAAATTTTCATTGAAATTAATAATATTTTTTTTTTTAAAAAAGGGAGGGGGAAGAGTTCCTGCCCAAGTTGCTCTATGGTGTTGGCTGTGATTCCAGCAAGGGCAGCACTCCATTCAGAGTGCCCCATTTCCATTCTTCCAGTTCTCCTGCCCCTCCCCACCTTCTCATCTTTGTTTTGGGCGGATGTTGTCCTTTTTGTCTCTTACAGCAAAAGATTACCTCAACAATAATTTTAACCCCTCACATTTGGTCAGTGTGTTTACATTTCATTTTGATTATTTCATTTGATCTTTACAACAGTCCAATATGGTAATCAAGGCTGACCTCAATATCCCCACCTGTTCAGAGATGTTGATTACCTCCTCAATGTGTCACAGGTGGTAAGCCACATAGAAGAACTTGAACCAACATTTATTTTTCTTTCTTCCTTCTTTCCTTCCTCCTTCCCTCCCTCCCTCCTTCCGTCCTTCTTCCCTTCCTTTCTCTCTTTCTTTCTTCATTTTAAACCATGTTAGTGTTCTCTTTGTTTGGTTTGGGTAGGTTTAAAAAAATTTTATACTGCTTTATTTACAAAGTTCAAATATACTGTTTTTACACCAATCTTTCCCATTTCCTTCACCATCAACCCCCACTCGTCAAATTGTGTGATCCCTGCTCATCCTCACTTTTCTGCTTCCACCCCCACCCTTGGATCCCCATACTCACTCTAAACTAATGGTTTTATACAGTATTTGTCCTTATGAGACTGAGTTAGTTCACTTAACATAATGCTCTCCAGTCCTTCCCAAGTTAGTGATATACAAAAGCATTGCTCCTACGTGCAGCATAGTATTCCATTGTGTGAAGGTACCATAATTTCTCAATCCATTCTATTGTGGTTGGTCACCTGGGTTGTTTCCATGTTCAGGGATGTTATACTTGACAAATATTTATCTAGTACCATGCCTTAGTTATCTAATACTGTCATAAATGAAATAACACAAAGTAGTGGCTTTGTGTTTGTTGTTAGATGCTGTTAAGGGGATTCCAACTCACAGCAACCCTACGTGCAACAACATGAGCCCCTGCCTGATCCCAAGCCATCCCGGGAATTTGTGCTGTGCCCAGTGTTGCATTCACTATGTCATTCGACCACATTGAGGGTTTTTTTCCTCTTTCACACACTTTCTACTTTTATAAGCAAGATGCTCTTTTCCAGGAAGTAGCCCCTTTTATAACATGCATCCATTTTTTTCTCAAGCCTGAAGCTAAAAGCCTGACGTTAGGGCCACTGGCTTTAGGAGATGGCTTTCTGTGTCAGTTTTTGGGGGAATGTGTTTGTCTCTTTAGCTTTTCCCCTGGTTCCATGATATCACAGTATGCATTGGCATCAATATTTCTCCATTGCTGCTTCTCTCGGGTGACTGTTTAACATTCTTTATATTGCAAAAGAGAGCTACACCATAAACTAATTCTGTCTTGTTACCATAACAATGATAGCTCATCTCTAAGTGGCATTATAAACACAAGAACAAATATTAGGATTTTTAAAACATATTTTTGAGAGGAGAAACAATTAATTCTGTAGCATGACTTCTCTGTATTTAGGTATCAGTTGCCGAAATAGTGTGATACAAAAGAACACAGGGTTCTCTCAAGGATCTTATAATTTAATAGGAAAATAAATATATATGAATAATACATATAAACATATACTAATTATATTAACTATATAAAATATAATGCATTTATAGTTGCAATGGATGCTGACAGCTTGATGGGAATGAATAGGGTACAAAGTCAGAGTGGCTACCTCAGCAAGGACTCTTAAAGAGGTCAGGTTTTAGCAAATTTCTGAAAGAGCCAGTGTGATACACATATTGTGGAAAGGATTTTCAAGGCTGCTTATTATAGAGTCTACAAAGGGTACTGAGAAGGAAGGCTAATGCTCAGAAGAAACTGAGGAGTGACTGTAGATGAAAAGACTGAGAGTTTAGTCAGAAGAAGTCAGAGAGACGGGCGAGATTGGATCATTCAAAGCTTTGTCAGCCTGATCAATCAAATCAACCACACCCATTGCTGTCAAGTCAAAGCTTAACTCACAGTGACCATGCAAGCAGAGCAGAATGTCCCCAAACGGTTTCTAAGGCTGTAGATCTTTATAGAAACAGACAGCAGTCTGTTAAAGGGCTCATAATTCATTCTGAGTAAAATAGGAAACTACAAAAGGGTTTTAAGTAGAGACTGGCATGATTTGATTTGTATCCTAAAAATTCATGCTGAACATGAGGTGAGATGGTTTGAAGAATAAACTACTTGTGTATGTAGATGAGAGTGGACAATGAGTGGTTGACAATGGAGATTATGTTGGTTTGGATTAAGAGAGTGATAAGAATAAAGAGAGGCTAGGGAAGTAACAATAGATTCAACAGGTGGTTGGAATGAACTAGGTGTAGAAAGTGAGAGAGACTGAGGACTAAGTTATTGCGGTGGTGGTGTACAGTCAAGTCAGGGCCGACTCATAGCTGACCCTCCAGCAAGTTTTCAGAGATAAAAGGCATGTGAGTTGACTTCTTACCATCTTTCTCCTGTGGAGCGACTAGCGGATTCACATGCTTTTAGGTTGACAGTGCAATTTCTTACCACTAGGACACTAGAGCTCCCTGAGGAATACAGCAATTTGGTTAAAAAAGAGGCTGTTATACTGGTGGAATAATTTGAAAAAGGGTTGTTGACAATAGTTGAAAACAAAGACTGTAATCAGCATTAATGAACTCTACATATAGAAATCACTAAAATTGTATCTATTTTGCTGTATATATTTCGGAATGACAAAGCAAAATATTACAATGAAATGTGCAAGGAGCTAGAGTCAGAAAATCAAAAGGGCAGAACTCGTTCAGCATTTCTTAAGCTCAGGGAACTGAAGAACAAATTTAAACCTCAAGTTGCTAT
>NW_006399859.1:3910849-3925363 GCF_000299155.1 Elephantulus edwardii
AGGCAAGGATTCTGGGGCTTCGTCTGACATACTTTGGACATGTAAGGAGAGACAGGTCCTTGGAGAGGGACATCATGCTTGGTAGGGTAGAGGGACAGCGCAGGAGGGGAAGACCCTCTATGAGGTGAATTGATTCAGTGACTGGGGTAATCGGGATGGGTGTGTCTGAGGCAATGCGGTTGGCACAGGATAGAGCAGGGTTTAGGGCTGTTGTACATAGGGTTACTATGAGTCGCAAGCAACTCGACGGCACATAACAACAACAACAACAACATATTTCTGCCAAACGTATTTTTAGATGGCCAGTCACAGGAAAATACATAGATTCATAGATGAAAAAAGAATTGTTAATAAAGGTCCCAAACACAATATAATTCGTATTAGTGTGATAAATGTTGCCTGTGAGAGAAAAGCCCAAATGACCACAGTTACAAAAGTATGACTATTTCTTCCCTGTGTGCACACATTGGGTTGGAATGGGGTCTCTGACATCATCAGACACTCAGATCATCTCTACCTGTGGCTCTACCTTCTTCAATAGCTTCCTCTTCATGGTCTCAAGTGGATGCGTTTACTCTAACAACCAAATAACATTGTAGAACGAGTGAGGAGAAGGATGTTCTTTTCCTTTGCAAGAATATCCTTGAAGCTGCACACACCAAAGCTAGTTCTTGATCATGAGTCAGAAGTCAGTAACAAGACTGCACAATCCTTCAAGGGAAGGAAGTGCAATCGTATTTCTGGATGATTAAATTACATTAAGCGAAAGAGAGAATGGATATTGAGGGACAATTTGCAGTCTCTGTGCCCTATCTCTTCCTGTCTACTGTTGCCTTTCGAGGGAAGCAGAGGTGGGCAGCAGTGATATTTCATGTTTCCCAATTCAGGGCTGACAACAATCCTGCTTGCTGAAACTGAGGAGGAACTGAAGCGCTTGCCGCAGAAGGTCAAGGACTGCAGCATTCAATATGTATTGAAGCTCAACATCAAGAAAACAATGATTCTCACCACTGGGCCAATTTGCAACATGATAGATGGTGAAGAGGTTGAGATTGTTAGCAGCTTCAATTTACTTGGCTTCATAATCAACACTATTGGTACCAGCAGCCAGGAAATCAAGAGTCGAATTACATTGGGAAAGTCTATTGTTAGGGACCTCTCCAGAGCACTGAAGAGCGAGAACATTAATCAGAAGACTAAGGTGCACCTGATCCAGGCAATAGTCTTCTAAATTACTTACTATGTATCAGGAAGCTGGACAATGACTAAGGATGGTAGAAAGAGAATTGATGCTTTTGAGTTGTGGTGCTAGAGAAGAGTACTAAATATACCATGGACTGCCAGGAGAACAAACAGGTTCATCCTGGAAAGGGCGAAACCAGGCTGTTCCTTGGTGGCAAGGATTCTGAGGCTCTGTCTGACATACTTTGGGTATGTTGCAAGAAGGGACCAGTGTTTGGAGAGGGACGTCATGCTTGGAAGGGTGGAGGGTCAGTGCGAGAGAGGAAAACCCTCAATGAGATGGATTGATTCAGTCAGTGACTGGGTTAATGAGGGTAGATGTGTTAGAGTCAATAAGGTTGGCACATGATAGAGCAGGTTTCAGGACTACTGTACATAGGGTCACTATGCATTACAAGTAACTTATGGCGCATAACAATTTAGCGCTGCCTTGCTTCAATTGTCTCCTCCAGGAGCATGTTCATAAATTGTTTGTGTATGTAAAGAAAAGATAAAAGAAGAGAAAGTGTGGAGAAGAGTGTGTCCTAGGGATGGGTAGGGGAGCTCTGGTGGCCTAATGGTAAGAAGCTGCACGTCAATCCCAATGGCATGTAGTTCAAATTAACCAGCTGCTCCATGGAATAGGTTGGGCAATCTCCTCACAAGCAATTAACTGCCTCAGAAAACCTGCTGTAGAGTCAGATCTGGGTCAGTTACAATTTGATGATACACAACAACAGTAACAAAAAAAGGGAGTTCTGGTAACCTCATGGTAAGGAGTTGTGTTGCCAAGTCAAAAGAACACAGTTCAAATCCACTAGTTGCTCTGTGAGAGAAAGATGGGAAATCTCCTCCCATACAATTTACAGGTTCTGAAAACTCATCAGAGGGTCAGCTACGAGTTTGTTCCAACAAACACGGCACATAACAACAAAAATAGTCACAAAACCCCACAAATTAAAAGAATGTGAGAGGACATGGCGATAGTTCAAAGCAGGACCATAAGTCACTAATGTTCAATCTCTCTTCAACCTCTAACAAGGAAGAAGGTGTTCTCCCCCAGCAACAGCTCTCTCACAATGAAATCTCTAGTTCATAATATTCCGTGGAACCGCATAGTTCCTAGAAGCCCTGGTGTGTAGGAGCTGAAACCTCTAGTGGGCGGCACTCTGCAGGACAAAGATGTGGTTATAAAGACGATAGATAGCCTTGGAAACCTGGAGGGCAGTTCCACTGTGTCCCACATGGTTGCTAAGAACTAGAATTGACTTGGTGGTGCTGGGTTTAGCTTTTTGATTTGCTAAATGTCTTTCCATTCATCTCTTAAACTCTTTCAGATGGTTCTTATTTTGCTTGTCTGGCAGAAGAAATAGGCCTTTAGATGAACTTTAGCTACAGACAGATCAGCTTCCTAGTTTTAAAATCATCACTAGTAAGATACCAGTAAAATGCTCAGTAAACTTCACCCTTGTCTCAAATCCATCTGGGAAGTTGGGGTGAGGTAAGGGAAAGAGGCCTGGTAGGCAGAAAAGTTATTAATTTATTTATCTAGGAAAAAAATTATATATGATATATATATGAGATATATAGATATAAATACAGATACAGATATAGATAGGTAAGAAGTTGTGCTGCCAGTCCAAAGGCAAACTGTTTCAGCCAGTTGCTCCACGGGAGAAGGATGGGCAATCTCTTCTCATGTGATTAATTGCCTCTGAAAACCCACCAGAGGGTCAGCTACAGGTCTGTTGCGACTCGATGGTACATAACATAAATATGCTGTTGTTATGAACCACGGATTGGAACCGACTCATAGCTGATCTTCCAGAAGGTTTTGGCACATTTACTCCCTATCTGTACAGTTATATGAAAATAAGTTGCAGAAGTCATGAACCTTCATCCCTAAGTACTTCAATCTTACTTCCTAAGAAAAAGCACATTTATTTTTAAGAGCTTATCATGTTCTCAGAATTTTGCACATCTCAGTTCATTTATTTTTTTCACAATAACTACAAGAAATAGATCCTGTTCTTAAATTATGAGTGGGCAACGGAGACACTGAGCTGTTGGATGACTTGGTGAAGATACCAGTCATGTTAGAACTGGGATTTGAGCCCATGTAGGTTGGCTCTGGAGTCCAGGTTCCGAGCCAGCATTCCACCTTGCACAACTGTGGCTGCCAGGCTTTGGCTACAGAATCTGATACAAACAACCAGGAAAGCTGTAGAAGCATCATCACACCAGCAACATACAGCGATAGGACAGTGAGGACATGTTCTAACCTGGCAGATCAGGGAATGGATCTGTCAGACTTGCTCCCAAGCGCTGGAAACAGAAACCTTGATTCAGACAGACTCTGTTCAGTCTCTGTTAGCTGTTAAGTCCAGGGAGAAAGGTGGGTTTCTTTGTGGATGAACGCATTGCTCTTTGGAATGAGCAACGACACAGACTCCATCTCCCTGCTCTACCCTCCTCTGTGGTGCCTCATCCTCGGGCTGTTCGCAAGATAGGGCTTCACTGCCAGTGTCTCCTCCACACATGATAGTAACAGAGGAAGAAAGGATCGGGCCATCCTTGTGGATCTCAGTTAAGACAACTTTTCTAAAAATCTCCCTAAAACTTTACTACAGATGACTGTTAATTACCGCTTGCTGCCTATTAAAGAATTAACACTGGGAAATGGACTGGGATTAACACTAGACTGTTAGTTCTACTTGGATTTGGGTACGGAGTCCTGTGACCCTGTGTACAGAGTAGATACTTACATGATACTGGGGCTCAGTCAGGAACAAGGAAGGGGATGACGGTGCTAAGGATACAGCATTTGTCATCCACCAGTTACAGATGGATACTGTCACATCCACTTTACAGGTGAGTAAGCTGAGCTCAAGGGGACCTGCGACACAGTGGGTTAAGAACTGGACCACTAACTAAAATGTCAGCAGTTCAAACCCAGCATCCACTCTAGTAGAAAGGTGTAGCAGTTTGCTTCCATAATGCTTACAGCCTTAATCCTATGGGACATTTCTACCCTAGTCTGTAGAGTTGATAAGAGTGAGAACTGACCTGATGGCAGTGTGGTTGATTTTTGTTTACACCAAGCTCAGGAGGAGTAACAGCATGCACAGGGTCTGCAAAACCTGTGCATTTAACTGCTTCCCTAACAGGATCTTGGATGCGCTAGTTTGCAGTGCGTTGCCTTGCTAACCAAAAGGCCACATGTATTTGCAGTTTGAATCCACCAGTGGGTTCTGAAAGAGAAAGCTAGTCTGTCACCTCCTCACAGATTTCCAGCCTCAGAAGTCTGGTGGAAGGTAATTATGAGTTATGAACTAACTTGACGACAGTGAGTTTGAGTCCAGCAAAGGGAGTTTGATACATGAGCATTTGTTGTGACATTACCATTGGTTCAGGGTGTGTTCCTAGACAGACAATTTACTTCTCTCTGAAAGTCACCTAAATGCAGGAAGAGCTTCTGGGCCCAGTTCTCAGGATCTACATGAGCCATCACTGAAGTTGCAGATGTGAGCATTCTGACAGCTATGGGTGGACTTTGATGGGTTCTGGATTCAAATCAGTACTGTTCATCCTTAACTGATTAGCAAGACCTTGCACCAATCCCCTTAGCCTGTCCTTCTTTAGAATGGAAATGAGGATACCAACTTATTACAACTGTTACGCAGATCACATGGACCCATGAAAGAAAACACTTGGTTTAAGAAAGCATTTTCACTCTTTTTCCTGCTCCCTTCATGGGGAATGCAGTTTCTTCATACTTAAAGTATATGGAAGTGGAGGTGGGAAATGGGAAAGGGTAGAGAGAGAATGGGAGAGGGAAAGGGAGGGGGGAGAGGAAGAAGGGAAAAGAGAGTGTGTGAGAGGAAGAAAGAAAAACACCGCTTTGAAGATTCCCCAAGAAAGGCCAGCCTCCCTGAAGAATGGGATTAGTTGTGTTTTGCTGCCCCCTGGTGGTAACTATGAAGTTGAAGTTTTTTTAAAAACCATTTTTATTTCATATTGGTTTGTTTACATTGTGTTTCACACTATTCTTCATTCACATTATGTTTCATAAAATCATTCCCATGCATTGCTTTATAAAATTAATCACCACAGGACTCTGCGCATCATTACTTTGTCTTTGCAGGTCCCGGCCGGATCTTTCCCATTTCCTTTACCCCTCCCTCCACCCAGCAATTGTGCAACCCTGTGGTTTCACCCCTGCCCAGCCTCACTGCTGTCATCTCATCCTTTCCCCCATGGGTCTCCATACATGTTTTACTAGATATCCACGATGAGGTTTTAAAAACAAAACCAAACCTACATGACCTAGCGGGGAAGGAGTTGTGCTGCGAGCCTAAAGGCAAGTGGTTTGAATCCATCAGCTACCGCAAGGGAGAAAGAGGAGTTATCCCCCCCTCTTGTGATTTACATCCTGTGAAAACCTGCTGGAGGGTCGGCTGTGAGTCCATTCTGACTTGACAGCACATAACAATAAATCTGTGGCTAAATTATTATCGAGTAGAGCGACCCCCATAGGGTTTCTGAGGCTGGACTCTTTAGAGAAGGACATGGCCACACCTTTCTGTCTTCTTCTGTTGTACAGAAGAGTCAGCTCTTACTCACAACAACTCTAGAAATAATAGAACAAAACTCGGCCTGAGCCTACACCATCCTTACAGTCTCTGCTGTCCTTCAGCCATTGTTGGATTCACAATGCCAAGTCATTTCATGGAGGGTTTTCCTTTTTTAAAATGTTGGTTTTTTTTTTTTTAAATTGACCCTCTACCTTTCCAAGCTGTTATCTCTCTCTAGGGCCTGGGCCTTCTGACAACATGCCCAAAGTGAGTGAGATGAAGTCTCATCATCTTTGTTTCTAACGAGTGAGCACTCTGGCTTCACTTCTTCTGAAACAGATTTGTTTATTCTGGTTACTGACCGTGTGGTCAAGATTCTTGGCCAATGCTACAATTAAAAGTCAATCATTCTGACTCAGTCTCCTTTCTTCATTGTTCAACTGTCACATGCAACTGAAAAGCAACTGAAGACTACCACGGCTTCAGTCAGGTGCACCCAGTCTTATTCTTTTTCCCTTCTATTTATGTTATTTGAATGAGAGTTTACAAAGCACAACGGTTTTTCATTTGATCATTCATACACATTTTGTTTTAGAATATTAATTAAAACACCCAGAATGCATTGTCATCCTCTTTTGTATGTTGCCTTTCCTTTTACCCATCTTAGTAACATCTATTTATCAGAGAGCTGGACAAGGACTAAAGATGACAGAGAAAGAATAGATGCCTTCGAGTCGTGGTGATGAAGAAGAGTCTTAAATGGAACATGGACTGCCAAGAAAACAAGTAAGTCTGTCACAGAGAGGGTGAAACCAAGTTTCTCTTGGTGGCTAATTTTGAAGTTCTGTCTCACATACTTTGGGCAAGTGGCCAGGAGGCACCACTCCTTGGAAAGGGGCATCAGGCTTCGAAGGGTGGAGGGACAGCACAGGACTGGAAGACACCTGATGAGACTAATTGATACAGTAACTGGGGAAACAGGGTTAGGTGTGTTGAAATTAATGAGATTGGCTGAGGACAGGGCAGGGATCAAAAGTGTTGTTCATAGGCTCGCTAACTCAATAGCACATAACTGTTCGACTCAGTATAGCTGAGACTCCAATCGGGTTTCGGAAGCTGCAAATTACACTAGAGGAGAGTTAGCCATCTTTCTCCTGATGAGCGCTGGTGGATTCAAACCGCCTGTAAGAGGCTCCAACTTTGAGTTATGAGCAGAACTTCCTACAGACTAGAGGGCACCCTGCCATAGAGAGTGACCACCAAGCTTGAGGTGCCCTAGAGCTGTGCGAAAGGTGCAGAGAGCACGTGGCTACTAATGTGCATACCTGGAGCCTTGCTGGGCTTGGACTCCAGACGCCGTCCAACTGCAGGCAAAGGCCCCAGCCAATGACTGTGCCTAAACCAACCCAGGGCTGGCGTTGGCGCGTCTCCTCCCAAGGCAGCACAGTCCACCGGCGCCGAGAAATGAGAATGAGTCTCCGAAAGTGGACGTGGGCAGGCGCCGTGGGCGCCACGTGTCAACTGGCCCTGCGTGGCCTCGGGGGAGCTGAGAGGGCAGCTGGTGGGAGATGGAAGGGGCTTTGGAGAGGCACTCAGCTGATCTCCAGGCAGGTCTGAAGAACAAGGGTGGCCGCAGGTGTGGACACTTGCAGTCCCGGTTTTCTGCGCTCCCATAATGCCGCCAGCTGAGCCCCGCGGGCCTTCACAGTCAACCGCCCTGTCTGCCTTCTTAATTGATATTTTCTGTCCCTTTCTTGCTGCACTTAGTGTTTGAACTACTTTATCACTTCCTTTGAAACTCAGCGTCCCAAGATTATCATCCAGATTTCTTCTCTTTGTTTCCTGGCTTCGCAGCGGGAGGGAACCTGGAACCTGCTTGCTAGGTTTTAAAATGCCGTTCCTGCCAGTAGTGCATTCAAATCACCAACCTTTTGATTAGGGGCCTCACATTTTAACCACTGTGTCAACAGGGCCCATCCAGTCACACTTGACTGGATGATCCTCTAGAAGGTTTTCACAGGCTATAAATTGCACAGGAGGTGATTGCTTTCTCTCTGAGCAGCTAATGGATTAGAACCACCTGCCTTTGTGTTCACAAAGGCAGCCCTTACCACCAGCGCTCCCTCATGAGGTAGAGAGCATTGTGTTAATCGCAGCCATAATGGAGCAAATGGCCGCTTTCATCCAGCTTTCACAGTAAGGGTTGCAGCCACCTTGACAACACCTGACTGTGAGCTGTGGGAGGGAAGGAAGTTGTTCTTGTTAGGTACCATCCAGTAGGGTAGGACTCAAAGCGACACTATGAACAACTGATCTGAACTCCATCCTATCCTGTGCCATCCTGTGTCGTTGGAGAGGGACATCATGCTTGGAAAACAGGGGTTTTAGTCAAAGACAGGAAGACTCTCAGCCAGATGGATTGACTGTCTGCAGCAGTGGGCTTAGGCGTGGCTGCGATGAGGATGAGGTGAGGAAGAGATGTTGCTCAATGTGTACTGACATTGCTGTTTGGAGTGGTACCATTTTTTTGGGGGGGGGCAGATCATTGGCAATAAAAACCCAAAACTCAGCACAAAAGGGAAAAAGGGAACTCTGGTGGCTGAGTGATAAGCTGCACTGACAACCCAAAGGCTTGATGACAAATTTCATGTTGTCTATTTATACAATTTTTTAAAAATCTGGTCCCCCCCACGCTCCTTACATATATTAGTATTTTTAAATTAAAATCAGGATACCTTCTCTAGCAATGAGACAGAATATTTGATAAGGAAACTCAAGCCAGACTATTCATTATATCATCTGTTCACTTTTTGACAGACATTTGGACCAATTTCCTAATTAGCCTATAATCATGTGTCCTCAAAAAACAGGTCACTAGCTGTTGGGCCAGCTGACTAGGATCCATTTCATAATCAGCCTCCAAAAGCCCAGCTGAAGTTAACAAGTTTCACTTCAAGCCTTTTAATGTTAGTTGCTGCTGTCAAGAAATGCTCATGTGGGATGTCATCTTCCACTCTCTTATTTCTGCTCTAGATGTGGGGTACAGTGTGGCCTACAAGATTACAGGCATCAGGGTGAGGCAAAACTTGAAGTTGAAAATGGGGCTGAAACCTCTCAACACTAATAGGATCCTTGGCAAATCATCTTGAGTCAGGAAGGTGGGGAAGATTTCCCAGGTTTACATCCACACGGTCACACTGAGGATTGTATGTATTCCTTTTCGGAAAAGGATTTGGCAAGTACTCAATACATTAAAAGGGAGCGCTAGTGGCTTAGTGGTAAGGAGTTAGGACTGCCAAACCTAAAGTAAGCAGTTTAAACTTACCAGCTGCGCAACAGGAGGAAGATGGGCAATCTCCTGCCCAACTTATGTTGTACTGTAGAGTCAGAACCAACCCAGAGCTGACCCTCGGGCAGGTTTTCAGAGGCAGTCAATCGCAGGGGAGGAGACTGGCCATCCTTCTCCTGCAGAACAGCTGGTGTCCTCAAAATGCATGCCTTCCAGACTGCAGTGCAGCTTCTTGCCGCTAGGCCAGAGCTCATGCAATTTATGGCTTTTGAGAAGCTGCTAGAAGGCCAGCTATGAGTCTGTTCTCAAGCCACAGCATCCATTAGAAAATATTTCTCTTGAATGGGGAGCAACTGAGCATGAACAATGCTTGCTACTCAATGTGGTCTAGGGATCAGAACACAGGTGAAGTTGGGGAGCTTGACAGAAAGCTTGGGCCCCATCCTAGAGATACTGAATCAGAATTTTCATTTCCACAAGACCTCAGTGATCATGAGTGGAGCCTGAAATGCTGCAGTTTTAACCAATTTCATATGCACAATATAGACTTAAATGAGAAAACTGAATATTCAAAGATGGCATCTTGACAAAACAGTTGTGGCCAAAGATGGATCTGCAAACCTTCTGTGTCTTCCCTGAGTGTTTGCTGCATTCAGACAAGAGCAACTTTCTTGGCATGAAACTGAACTCTGATGAGGATTTACTCAAGTACAGACAAGGCAAACCATTAATCTGAATAAATAAGCATCGATTTTATTGAATCATGAATAATTTAAGACTGGTACAATCATCAGCTTTATTCTCTATGATGTGGGGCATGATCTCCAATCGATCATTGGCAAATTCAAAACCTCATGACAAATGAAAATTAAATAGGAAGGGGAGGAGGGAGGGAGAAGACGGGGAGGGAAGGAGGAAGGAGACATACCGTACACAAAATACTCAATTCCTAGTTTTCTCTTTAAAAATGGCTAGAAAAAATTCATCAAAATGCAGCACTTTAATCAATTATTTACATTTCTATGTTACAATGAAAAAATGTACATCTTATAGAACATATTTCATAAACCACTCCATTGGAAGTAACTAGATCAAAACTGCAAACCTTCCATTCAGTATCCACAAAGTTGGATTATTTTTTTTTTCCTTTTGAAGTAGATTCGCCATGATTGGACAAATTTGAATACACAGAACTCTGATGTTTAAGCATTAACAGTAAAAGAAACACTGTTCCCAAGGTATAACAAAGGTCTAGATGAGTCCTTTCCCTTATCCCTTCCCTACCCCACACCCACCCCACCCCACCCCCTAAATTAAAAGGTATTCTCATCCATTTATGACCTGTATAATTCTTGGCAGTTTGGAAAGAAAATATTTGGCTTCCATTGGTAACTCAACATAAATGTTGCATAGAATTTCATACATTTCAAAATTAGCCTAACTGTAGAAAAAGGCAAAATGGAAGCATCGTAGAGCCCTAAACGAGCATAAAGTCACTTTGTCAAAGGTGAGTGACACTAAAGTAAAAATATGACCAAAATAAGAAATGCGCACATTAGACAACCCTGCTTCCCGAAACTTTAGGAAGGACACGGAGTTGTGGATTCTACAAGGTTTATGCTACTTGGAATTGCCACTCACTCAGTGGGCTGCACCAGGTCCAGAACCCCTGTTTCCGAGCCTGGACCCAGAGTGAGGGAAGTCTGTTACAGAAGATTGCAAAAAGAGGGTGTCCTAAAAAAAAAGAATTTTAAACAATATCGGCAGGTGTCTACTCACAAGGTGACTGGGGAAACTGCCCACAAGGAGAAAGTTAATTTTATCTCCTACCAAATTCACAGTATAAGAGTATAAGGACATTGTTGGGAGATAAGTTGTCTGAGAAGGGCCACCCTTTGGGTTTACCAGAAGGCTCTTAGTTTGGCTGCCTGGTCACAGGCTAAATATATGATGTGAAAATTTTATTAAGAACAGAACCAGCCACACATGCACACACACACAGTTGCCTAATGACAGAGGTGCTGAACAGTCTGAGTTTACTGAGATTAAAGTAGGAACAGAGTGGGAAGGGTTTGCAATCACTAGTTAGAGGGGCACTTCCTCTTTTTCCTTACAAAGAGGAAGAAAATGGTTATCATCCACTGGGATGTGAGCAGTTTCAGGTCAAGCTATTGTGGGAAGAAGAGGGGGAAAACGCTAGAAGTTCTACCCACAGAAACAGAAATGCAAGAGACTAAAAACCCTGATCATAACAGAGAAACCCCACTGGGACCCAGTAAAGATTTTTTTACAAAACAGAAACAAACAATGCAAAGATTTACCACACTCTAGAAAGAAAATATCAGTGTTTTTGAAGACAAGGCCAGCTGGGTTTCTATCAGGGTGTTTATTGGCAATGTCATGTAGACGTGTAGGAAAGATTGCCTACAGACCGATTATTCTTCCAGTCTGGTTGTTGGCTGGAGACTGACAAGAACCAAAAATGTGTTATTTTTACTTTTCATTTTCCCCCATGTCACACATCCACACAACCGAGTCTTTTAGATGAGAAAAATCACAGCAACTTGGGTTCTCCTAATGAAAAGATGACTTTTTAGCCCTGTTTGCTTTGATGAAGAAAACAAAACACAACACATGAACCCCCAGGCAGGCATGGCACTCGTGTAAATGGACACGATTAGTACAAAACCAGTAAGGCATCTCTTTGGGAAGGTCAGCACCGAAGAGGTCAGGCTAGGCTCGTCCTGACGGAGGCCGGGGCTGGGGCTGCTGGCAAACTATGGCCACTCTGCTCCTGCTGAGTCGCGTTGGTTCCCGAGAAAGTGCAAGTCTTTTTTGCAAGGTGACATCAGCACCCACCTGCAGTCGGGGCTGGGCAGCTCGAGGTACAGACGTGCTCCAAAGCCTCCAGGACGAGGAAGACAGACAGGGCTAGCCGCAGCTCGCCCGTGTCTCGAGGACAGGATCCCCGTCCACTTTACAGAGACACAAAGATCCCAGCTCCAACAGCAGGAGGTGAGCATGTGGAGCTGTTCGGATGGCCAACTGAAAACCAAAAACTGAACAGGACCAAACCGAAACTCAACTCCTGCGGTTCTTACTTTCGCCAAAGGATTGATTCTGACCACGAAAGGAGGGAGGAACATCTTCAAAATCAATGAGTCAGTCGAAGAGAAATGCGATGTCATTTTCAAAGGGGGCACTCAGTTCTTCAAAGTAGAACAATTCTCACCATACACAGTGTTTGAGAAAAAGAAAACCAACCAACTTGACTCACAATCACATAAAAAGGAAACAGACATGGGCCGCTCTGCATGGCCAGTCACATCTGCTCGTTCACTCTCTCACTCCTTCACTCACACGTATGGGTTAATCAGAGGCTGATGGATCTGAAAGGTACAGCTGAACCGGAAACAGGCAAAAATACCTCTCGGAGAAGGAGAGCACCATTAATAAAAGAAAAAATAAAAAAGCGTCATTCATTTTTTCCCAAGTTTTCCCTGTGTTGTAGCTCTGTAGTCTGTTAACCAAAGCAACTGCCATATTTAGCACCGGTTTTCTCTGCAGCTGGCTGGGTGGAGGAGGGGGTTGGCATGGACGTGACCCAGTCTGGAGGGTCAGTGATGATGGGAAGCGAGGCTGTCTGCTTTTCCAACTTTGCTCCAGTCTCTTCTGTCCCTGGGCAGCTCACGGTAGATGTTATTTGGCTTCAGAGCTTCTAGTGGGTTCTCTTTCTTTTCCCTTTTCATGTCAATGGTGATAATCCTTTCCCGAGAAGTATCTTCAGTGTCTTAGGGAGGTCACAGCAACAAGGCAGAAGAGAATCATTAAAATAAAACAAAACGTAGTGCAGTTCTTTCTCACTGTCGGAAGGAAGTGGTCCCAAGGTGGCTGCACTGGGGGGCCTGCACCCAGGCCACGGCTGAGGGACGAGAGATACTGGTGTTCCTACAGCTAAGGGCTGCGGCTAGAGACTGGAGGCTGGCTCAGGAAGTCATCTTCAAGACGGAGCAGTGGGTATGGGTGGAGTGGGGTGAGGGGAAGAGGTGGTGGGCTGGCTCCATGGCCAGGACCCTATCACAGCGTGGACTCCAAGGATGAGTCTAGGATGTCATCGTGATGGCTGTTGCTGTTGGAGTCGCTGTCATAGCTCTGGGGGCTGGAGTAGTTGGCAGCTTCCTGCAGCCTCATCAGCATGTTCATCTGGGGGAAAAGCAAAGAGTGTTAAAGCCTTATTAACCCTCAACTGTAGCATCTTAAAAGCTCAGGCTACTTCCTCCACTCCTTCTGGGACGACAGCAGCCCACAGCAGAGGCAGAGGACGAGAGTGGGGACTCTGTGCCAGGCTTCCAGGGTTCACATCCTGACCTCACTGCTTACCAGCTTGATGGCCTACGGACATCCTTGTGCACTAGTTTCTTTATCTCTCAACTGTGTGTGCTATAAGTCTATAAGGCTATGGCTTAGGCAGAGTTAATATATATATAAATAAATAAATTTTAAAAAGAAGCTACCTACAAACATTATTTTTTATTTGGGAGGCAGGTGTGGCACTTAGCCTGGATGATAACCTCTATCAGGGCCCTGCCTCTGGACAAATTATCAGCACCACTGATATGAGCCCAGAGCTTCAAGTGTTACACAACTGGACCTGGAGTCAACTGTGCTTCTGGGCAGGGTAAAGGCTTTGAGGGAGGGAAAGAACACATCAGCCACAGGCACTGTCAGAGAGCAGACAGACTTCAACCGCAGTTCAAAGATTCTGGGACAAATTACCCCAAGCGTCTGAGTCACCATTTCCTTATCTATACAGTACGGAGAGCAATGGTACTTGTCCCAAGGGGTTGACACAGGGGCACAATATGCATTAAGACTTTTTAAGAGGGTCTGCCTGACACAAGTGCTCAGTAAAGGTGATCTGCTAACATTTTCATCATTATCATCTGCCTTAAGAGACCTTAAAGATGGTGTTGCTGAGTCTCCCCAGTCAGTACTTCATTTGTCTGGAGTCAGCATGTGTGGAAGAGGAGAGCTACTTCTATGCTGCTATTGTCACTAGCAGCCCAGCTGATTCCCTGAATGGCACAAATAACTATGAGCCTGTACCTCGGCGAAAGACCTGGGAATCTATTTCTGACAGACTACAGCCTTTGAGATCCCATGGAGCCGTTCTATGCTGCACACATGGGGCTAGCATTTCATGCATGACTTTATTGTTGCATAGTATTCAATTGTATGTATGCACCGCATTTTGTTTTTCCATTCATCCACTAATGAACCAGTTTCCATCTTTTTGCTAGTGCGAATGACGTGGCAACGAATGGGCATATGGCTATTAGTGGTCACTGCTGTTACTTTTCTAGGCTATATTCCTAGGGGTGAGATTGCTGGATCATATGGGATTTCTATTTCTAGCTTTTTAAAGAAGTG
>NW_006399859.1:3925868-3956485 GCF_000299155.1 Elephantulus edwardii
TGCGAATATACCACAGCTTCTCTACCCATTCGTTTGTTGATGGGCATTTAGGTTGTTTCCAACTCCTTGCTATTGTAAACAAAGCCACGATAAACATGGGTATGCATATATCTACTTGGATGCCATTTATGGTCTCTTTAGGGTATATTCCCAGTAGTGGAATTGCTGGGTCAAATGCTATCTCTATTTGAACTTGCACAATTTTATGATCCTATCAACAGCACATAAGAATGCCAGTCAGTCTCCTCAAAATCTCTCCAGCACCTGTTGTTTTCTTTTCCTTCCAGTGTTATTTTTTTCAGGGGTAAGAGGGTATCTCATGGAAGTTGATTTGTATCTCTCTAAGGAGTTCTGGTAAAGGAGTGTGTAAAATGTCAGGCTGCTGACCAAAATGTTAGCAGTTTCAGCTGCTCCACAGGAAAGAGATGGACATTTTTCTCCCAGAAAGATTTATAGCCTCAGAAACCCAACTCGCCTGAAGGTCACTGCGAGCTGGCAGTGGATGGCACTTGATGGCAGTGGATAAGTGACGGCTCATGACAATGAGCCCTTCCTGTGCCAGTTAACTGCCGGAAGGTTCTCTGTGGTGAAGTGTCCATTTATATTCTTCACTCATTTTTTGACTGGATGATTCATTTTTGTTAATTAGGGTTTTGAAGTTTTCCGTAAATTTTGGAGATTAGACCCTTGTCAAATATGTTGTTGAAAACAAAAAACAAAACAAGACAAAAACAACCAAAAAACACCAAACCCACCTTTCCCCCAGTCTTGAAGATCTCTATAAAAGTCTTTTGATGAGTGTTAAGTATTTCACTTTCAGGAGGTCCTAGATACCTACTTTATCTTCTGTTGTTTGGTAGTGTATTTATGCAATATATTAGCTCCCCTGGCTTTGTCCTGGGAGCTTTCTGGAGACCTACTGATAAGGAGTTCTCTCCACGTCAATGTGAAGGTGTTATTTTCCAGGAATTTCAGTTTTAAGTTGTATATTTTATATTTTTATCTAGCAAGAGTCAGACTAAGACATGGTGGAGCGAGCCAGGGTGTCCGTGGAGGGTCTCTCTGGGAATCGACAGCACACAAGCACCGTCAGACACCACAAGCTGGCCTTCTGCTGGTCCAGGGGAGAGGTGCAAAGGCAGGTACAATGGGCAATCATTCCTGCATCAAACATTACTGTAGAGTCTGCATACTACACAAGGCTCTGAAATAAAACCATGGAGGTCTGAGTCTCGTGGAGAAGAGAGATGAGTAAATAAGAATACCGTGACAACAGAGACCTGGGATGTTGGACAGAGAGCATGAGACGTGGTAGAAACATCACATTATTCACCCTAGCAAGCTGGGGAAAGGGCTAGAACAGCTACTTCTAGGGCTTGGAGCCGTCAGGGGGAGAGCCCTGGGCAACTGTTTTGAGAAATCCTAGGTGTCACCTTGGGAGGGTTGGTGGCATGGTGGTAAGAAGCTGTGCTGCAATCTCCAAGGCACATGGTTCAAATCCACTAGTTGCTCTATTGGAGAAGGCTGGGTAATTCGCTCTCGTGTGATTAAACTGCCTTTGAAAACCTTCTGGTGGGTCAACAAAGGATTGGTTCTGACTTAACAGCACACAATAACAACAGGCCTTACCTAAACACTTTGTGTTCAATCAAAGGCCTAGGCTTTTAGCAATGACTAACATCATGAACTGTTCAAAAGATACTGCTTTCCTCTGTGAAAACATTGCTGCAAACTGGTTTGCTTGACATTCTTGGGAAGTGACCCAAATAAGACATTTTAGTGCCTATTAAACATTATCAACAATAGAAATCACTCATATCCAACAAACTGATTAGTTACTAGGGGTAAGACAGAAACTTTCTCCTTGACTTGCTGCATCTTTTATAAATATTTTCTTTCATTACAAAATACAGATAATATTCTGTTGTTTTTCTTTTGCCTTTGTTGCCAAGGAAGCTTATAGCTAAATATGTTGTTGTTATGTGCCGTCAAATCACCTGCAACTTATAGTGACCCCATCAATGTACAACAGCCCTAGACCCTGCCCTATCCTGTGCCAATCTTACTGTCTCTGACACACCTACCCTCATTACCCCAGTCACCGAATCCATCTCTTCGAGGGACTTCCTCTCCTGCACTGTCCCTCCACTCTCCTAAGCATGACATCCCTCTCCAAGGACTGGTTCTTCCTTGCAACATATCCAAAATATGTCAGACAAAGCTTCAGAATCCTTGCCTCCAAGGAGCAGCCTGGTTTCACCTTCTCCAGGACGAAGCTATTTGTTCTCTTAGCAGTCTATGGTATATTCAATACTCTTCTCCAACACCACAGCTCAAAGGCATCAATTCTCCTTCTATCATCCCTAGTCATTGTCCAGCTCTTAGATGCATAATAAGTGATTGCAAAAACCAAGGCCTGTATCAGGCACACCTTGGTCTCCAGAGAGACACTGTTGCTCTTCAGTATTTTGGAGAGGTCTGACAGCTAACTTTCCCATCGCAATACGTCTTTTAATTTCCTGGCTGCTGGTGCCATGCTTGTTGATTGTGGAGCCAAGCAAACTAAAGCTGTTAACAACCTCAATCTCTCCACCATCCATCATGATGCTGTCAATTGGCCCAGTGGGGGGTCTCTTTGTTTTCTTGATATTGAGCTTCAATCCATATTGAAGGCTGCAGTTCTTGACCTTCTGCAGCAAGTGCTTCAGGTCAGCTAAATATAAGACATGAATATAGTCACTTATCCAAGGGAAATGCTAGTATACGTGTTTCTTCCTTATTTTACATGGCTCTGATGGCTTACTTCTAGTTAACAGTATGACTATGCATTAGTCTTAGGTCGGTACAGAGCACCATGATTGAAGAGCAATGCTGGCTTTGAGCAGAAAGGTGAAGAGGTGGTGTGTATGCTACGTGTCTTCTATCCTGGAATTAGAGAGGGCAGCCTGGTTAAGGAGTGAGCTGCAAACCAAGAGTCCTATGGTTGTAAGGAAGAAAGATACAGCAATCTGCTTCTCTAATGATTACTGCCTCCAGGGCAATTAGACTCTGTCACATGGGTCAGTATGAATCAGAATTGATTCAACGACAGAGATTTGGGGTTGGTTTTTTGAATTAAGAATAAATATGAACGGGATGACAGGTCTGAAAGCCCGCACTGAGAGTGAGCTGCACTAATGTGGCCTAGGATCTCCACCACAGCATGGCCACCACTGGTCCTTGTGCTTACTCAAAGGCCTTTCCGGCTTTAACATGGCGATCTCATGTCTCCTCAAAGAACTATACTGCACAGGGTTTCCAATGACTGTGACCTTTCAGAAGGGGATCACCAGGTCTTTTTTCTGAGGTGCCTCTGAATTCAAACTCTTGGTTAGTAGCCAAGTGCTTAAACGTTGGTGACAGTAATCTTTGTCATAAAGTTGGAACTGAGCATGGAATTGCCACAGAGTCAATTCTCTAGGTGGTGGTTATAGCAATTGCTTAAGCAACAGCAGCCTAGATAAAAAGGCCAGATGGTGCCAATGACTTATCACATCTCAGTAGCCTTGGCCTATACTGAGGGCTCTTTTACCCTGGCAAGTCCCTTCTGCCCTCAAATCTCTGTGTTCCTGACTTACGGCCCTAGGGCTCTGCCTCTGCTTAGTTATCAGAGGGGGAGATAGAAAGAACAGCATAGTATGGGGATAATTTGCAACTCAAGTCAGAGGGCAAGAAAGGGATAAGTGCTTAATTTGGAGGGAGGTGAAAAATAGAATCACATCCCCAACTTTGGAGCTCTGGTGGCCTAGTGTTAAGAACCTACACAATGTCAAATGTTCATATCTGCTCGCTGCTCCGTGGGAGGATGGACAATCTCCTCCTTTGTGATTAACTGCCTCTGAAAACCCGCTGGAAGGTCAGCTATGGTTCTGACGCGATGGTACTCAGCAACATTCCCAACTCTAAACTAGAATCAACTGCACAGGTGTCAAAGGTTTAAAATGAAGAAACCACAGAAGACAATATTGGTAAAATGTCCCTAATTCTGATGTGGGTCCATTCTACCCAGATCATCTTCCCATTTCCTGAAGCCTTTTATCAAGCTCTACCTGGAGGGAGTGCCTGAAAGATGCCAGACTCACCAGCGGGTCTCCTTCTGCATCACTAGGGGGCGCCTGCTTGCTGGCTGAGCCCTCCCGGGGCAGGGAGTAGCCATCAAAGCCCACATCTTCCGGCCGCAGCTGCAGCAGCGGGGGCCACTCGTGCTGCTGAGGGCTGGCTGCCCACGGATAGGTGTCCATCACCCACTTGGCCGGATCTTCCCAGGGGGCCCGCCTTCCATAGAGCTGTAACAGGCAAAGAAGGAACAGGTTGGAAGTGGGCCTAGTCTTCTGTAAAATCCCCCACCCCCAGCTCTGTGTCACCTCTGCTCAAGAGATGCACATTCATTTCCTTTCTGAGTTCTTTGTTGTTCTGAATAAAGAGCCCTTCTGAGGAAGTGTGTAACAGTTTGGGCTTCTAATGAAAAGGCCAGCAGTTCAAATCTATTTGCTACTTTGAGGGAGAAAGATGGCAATCTCTTTCCATAAAGACTGATAGCATCAGAAACTCAATGGAAGGCCACTCTGGATTGCACCGACTGGGTTGGCAGTGGGTGTGGTGTTTAGTACATCATCCTGATTGCCTCGAAAGAGTATGATTGCTGGTTTACACAGCATTTAAGGATGACCAATAGGAAACACTCAGCTCTTCACCAGACTCAGTCAAATGTACAGGAACAATAAACACCGGCTGATGCCATTAATTGTGTATTGTCACATGCCTGCTCCCTCAGCCTGGGAAGGCTTACAAACAAGCCCTTCTCATGTCTTCCCTTGTTCTCTATTGAAGAAACAAAGAAATCCTCAGGAACTCATCTCCTTCTCCCGCACTAAGTTCTGGCATTACTCAGCTAGGCACAATGCCTGATAATTACTCAATATTGTTGGCAAAAGTCCACGCAAGTTCAAAGTTCATAGGCTGCCTCCAGGCATAACAACAAAACTGTCACCTACAAGTTTCCATTTCAGGGTAACTATCTAGGATTAAACCTAGGGCTCTGAGTGAAAAGTGACGAAGTCATTCTTTGCAGCAGTCACAGCACAGGGGAGACTTGTAGCCTCAGGGTCCTGGGTCGGGTGGTGAGTGTCACCGGGTGGAGGGCGGGGACCTGGACCCTGAGTCAGTGGCATGAATTCAAAGCTCCTCAAGTTTCCATTTTGTAAGCCAGGGCAAGTCATTTATTCAATTTCCTTTCTCAAAAAAGTTGAATATCTTTACCCTGGTTTAAAAATTAATACAGGGCATCAATCAAATAGTAAATACGAGAATACTCTGCAAACCGTTAAGTGTGTGCACAGGTGCAGATTCATTTTTGTTGCTGTGCTTGGCTTCGAAGAACCCTAGCAACAAGTCTATATGGCCGAGGACTATTATTATCCCTTTCTACAGATGTAGAAACTAAGGCACAGAGAAGCCAAGTGACTTGCCTGGCGTTGCATATTTAATAAGTGGCTGAGTCCGATTTGCAGCTATGTTTTCTATTTTGTCTAGGCTGATGATTTATAAAGGGTTTCTACCCTATGTCTGCCAGATTCATTTAAAAAGGGACGGAGGCACCTCATCTGGTCACAAGAACATGTTGGCTTACAGAAGCCAATTGGTAGCATGCTTCTCACCTGGAGTCCTTCTCTGACGGCTTCCAGAAGATAGGGGATAATTGAGTAGTTCCACAAATCAGTGAACCACACCCTTGAGCCATCCACATCGATGGGGCATGAGAGGAAGAGCCGGGGACCTGAGAACCACAGTGAAAAATAAATCAGAGGATGAAATGGAAGAGACCAGGAGAAGCTACAGCCTAAGCATCCTGCAAGGAGGGACCTGGGAACCTCAGAGGGATGGGATGTCTGACAGCGCTGGGAGGCGAGCACAGCACACTCCCTACTCTCACCCCAAGGGTCTCTCAATGAAGTAATTCAGAATGGAGGCAATGATTTACAGAGAACAACGTTCATCACAGTATTATCAATCTTGACTTTACAAATGGCAGCACAAAAAAAATTGGTAGCACATCCTGTATGTTCAAGAGAACATGTCAAGCAGATGATGGTAGTACTGCACTTGATTACGTTGGAGTCTTTAAATTTGATGACTATAAAAACAGAATAGTAATGTGGAATGCTGAGACAACACAGTGAATAAAGGGGATATACTGTACGTACACTATGATTGCAACGACATGAATGACTGATGTAGAAAAGAACAGAAGACATAAACCTGAAATGAAATTACATCAGAATAACTGGTAGGCTTCCTGTTGCCTCTACTCTGAATCCCCAACTTTCAAGAATATTGGGAAAAGGTAGTTTTATTGAGGGGAGATCTCAAAGCAGGACTCTGCCCTGAGTTACCAGTCTGAGGTGGCTATGTATCTTGTTGATTGGTCACCCCTGCACACTGGAAAGGGGTGACAAGCATCAAGGGACACAATACAGGTGACAAATAGTCGGGAGTCCCATTGTCCTTTATCTGCATGGATAGTCCATTGTCCATCTGGTAAGTGCCTGTAAAGAAGAGTCTTGGAAAGGCCCCGAAGACAGACACCCAAGAAAGTTGAAGCTCTGAAGAATCACCTCTCCCCTCACTCACCTACCCTCTCCTGCCTGCCCCCACTCACCGATGGTGACATCTGAGGAGCTGTGAGCCTCCAGGAAGCGGTTGAGGTGATGCCAGACCTTAGGAATCCAGTCGATGATCTTAACCAGCTCCACATTCCGCACCCGCCCACTGATCTCCGTCTCCATGAGCTTCCGCCTCAGGAAGCGGCCGAGGAAGCCCTTGACGGGCTCCGTGTGGTTGGCACAAAGCACCCACCTGGGGAAGTGAGGAAGGCTTTTCAGCAATGGTGGTGGTGATGAAAATGACGGTTAATCGCAGGAATTAAAACACACCATCACTGGAATGCGTGCATGTCAGCACTAATATGGGGTTTACTATGAATCAGACACAAATGTTAACTCATTGGATTTCTCACAACACTATGACATCAGTATTGTTATCACTGGGCCTATCTTACAAGTGGAAAAAGTTTATGTAACTTGTCTGAGACCCAACAGCAGGGTGTAAGGAAGAGTGAAGATTAGAACAAGGTGGTTTGGATCTAGAGTCTGAGTTCTAATCAGTGACCTAGAAGCGGTGTCAGACCCTGCGCTGGACTGCAGAGCTATAACCGTGACCAAGATGCAGTCAAGGAGCACTGACACAATGCTTAAGTGCTCTGCTGCTAACCCAAAGGTGGATAGTTCAATCCTACCCAGTGGCTCTGGGGAAGAAAGATCTTAGAGAACAAAGTGCTTCCTTAAAGATTCCAGGTGACTGAACCCTATGGGGTAGTTCTACTCTGCAAATGAAATCACCATGAATTAAAGCACCACTTGTCTGTCATCTGTCAGCTTGCTGTACTGTGACAACTTCGTGGATGGCTGTGATGCTGGAAGCTACGCCCCCAGTATTGCAAACACCTACAGGGTCACCCATAAGGACACGTTTTAGCAGAGCTGCCAGACAAAGAGACACTAAGATGCAGGACTGACCACTCACTTGTGAAGTAACCGGCCTTGGAAAACACTACGGGTAACTCCGGACCACTGTTCAACACAGTGTCGGAAGATGAGCCCCTCGGATTGAAAAACACTCGAAGCTTAACCAGGGCAGGGCTACCTCCTCTAAGTAGAGTCTGCCTTAACAGTCTCAATGGAGTAAAAGCGGACTCAAAATGAGAAGAAAAAGCCCCAAACATGCACTATTCATTAGAATGTGGAATGTACGTGACAACAGGCTTGAGCACAGTGGAGTCTATAAACGATGACACAGGTTTTGATCTGCTGTTCACAGACCCATGAGCTGTAGTCTACTCGATGACACTAAGCAGTAACAACATGAATGGAAATGAACTTGATGGTGTAATGATCAAGACACAGTCCTTCTCCCCACGGAGCTAGTGCAGGACACAGAGAAATGAACGAAGGATGAGGCACGAAGAGAGGACAGGGCCTGGGGACAGAGCGGGGGTGGGGGTGGGGTGTCTTTGGTGGAGAGGACCCATAGGCTGAACTGAAGGATAAACAGAGTAGCCATGTGAGGGCCACAGGGTGTATACATGAGAAAGTGCTGTAGCATCTGCAGACATGAGAAGAATGTGAACTGTTTGGGGAAACTGACCCCAGTGTAACTAGTGCTTAGACTTGGTCTGCAAGCGTAAGGAATCTAGATTCAGTTCGGAAGGCAAGGGGGAGTCACTGGGGAAATTTAAACCAGAGGATTCCGCGGCCTATGTGCATTCCAGAATGCTCACTCTGGCTGTCATGGAGCAGCTTGCCGGAAGGGGGCGCAAGCTGTCAGCAGGAAAGCTAGCTGCAAGAGTGGCTAAGAGAAGCGCCAGTAAGAGGGGGAAGGAGGAAAGCTTGAAGGATAATTCGGAGAAAGCATGGGCAACACTGGACAGCCTGCATGCAGAGGCAAGCCTTGTCCTCAGTGGCCTGGATAAAGGAACATTTCTTAGATAATTATAATTCAGGGCCATTTAATTCTTAAAAGAAATCTCCTTAGAGATGCCTACAGAGTGGCAATTGTAAAGTGAGCCAAAAAGTACCAGGCCAGGAGACAGTTTCCCATCATTGTCTAAGGTTCCAGTCAGGGTGCCATGTAGTGAGTCAGCTGGAATCCAGGACAGGACAAAGGGTGTGTGCAATGATGTCAAAGCAAGCAATGCAACAAGCTAGGAAGATGGAATTGAACAGCCTACATCTTACCCTTCCCATATGCTAGCCACGAGTGAGCTCCCGGATAGTGCTGGGACAGAAGAGAAGACTGAATTATGTTCCTCCAAAATATGACTGCAAATCCAACTAGACCTGTGGTTATAATTCTATTTGATAAAGGCCTTTCATTGTTACATTATGGAGGCAATATTAGAGTATGTCCCAAGTCAATCTTGAGATATAAAAAGCAGAATAAGCAATCAGGAAGAAAGAACAAAGGAAGGAAAGCTATATACCACATGTTCAGCAAGGAGCCTGGCATAGAAGCTTGAATGAGAGAAGGATCCTCCCTCAGGGCAGAGAAAGAGCCCTCCTCTAAAGCCAGCGCCTGGAATATGAGCTTCTAGCCTCCTAGGAAGGGAGCTCTGGTAGGTGGCCAGGGAGGTAAAAAGTTACACTGCCAACCCAAAGGCAGGCGGTTTGAATCTACCAGCTGCTCCAAGGGAGAAAGACAGTCAACCTTTTGTTTGACTTACAGCCTCTGAAAACCTGATGGAGGGTCAGCTATGAGTTGATTCCAACTCACTGGCATAAAATAACAAGAAGCAGCCTTCCAGGAGCTCTGGTGGCTTCATCTGAAAGGACTTGCACTGCTAACTCAAAGGAGGTGCATCCTAAACTCTGAGAAAATACATTTCTGCCCAATAACAATGCGCACTTGTGTTACTATGACAACAGTACTAGATAAGACAGGAGGGGGAGACAGACTCACCAAGGTGGGTCATGGCAACTCTGACGACCCCCAGGTACAGTACCAGGGAGGACAGTTTTAAGCGAGAGCTAGTTTAATGTTCATACTGACATGGGACAAAGAGGTGCTGCCGCTAAGGTACAACAGAGACAAAAGGGTCTCTGGTTCTTGCGTAGAGCTGCCTCGTGGACACTGCGATAGCAAGACTTGGAGTCAGAGAGACCTCGGCTTGGGTGTCCTCTCTGTCACTGACAGACCAGTGGTGTGAGCCCACACAAGTGATTTAATTCTTGGCCGCTGTGAGAAATTAAATGAGTTAAGCTGAGGGAAATGTTTAATGCAATGCACCGCATGTAAGAGCAACTCAAAAAGGCTTTTCTGCTCTTTCCAGATTGTTCTCCTTCTGGGTAAACATCTAATTGGAAAAGAGAAGCAATGCCTTACCTGAAGTTATGATGAAGCTGTAGATTAGGAGTAGACGAGGTAGCCTGGTTCATTGTGCCAATGATGTAAGGGCTATGGGGGAGATAAAAGAAAAGTAAGTTTTAGGACCCTAAGCCAAGTGGGTAAGGTATTCACAGAGGCCTGTAATGTCTACGTGTCTAGGCAGAGAGATGGGCAGATGCTGCCCTGCATCTCCTGGTGCATGAGACGGTGTCTGTGCCACTATGCCTAACTGGGTCACATGGGTACACAGCTCCCCAGGCAGTGCCCACTATGGTAGTGACATTCTTCCAGGGCCCACAAGGTCTGAAATTGGCCTTTACCATTTATGATACTTGCAGTTGAGGAGTCCATTGAAGATTTCGCCCAGGGAGCTGACGTGATGCAGGTTGTCCAGGATGATGACAAGAGGCATGTCCACAGCATTGTTCTCACTGTTGCACTGGTCAGCAAGGTTGGACAAGTACTGACGCAATTCCTACAGACACCCAGAAGACCAGGGAAAGAACAAGGTGATGAGCATAATCCAGTGAAGATGGAAATGCTCAGAGCCTTCATTTCATGAAGAACAAAAGATACCTGATGACACCATATGGTCAGTGAACTGAATCACAGGGACAGGTTCAGTGCTGAAGAGAATACAAGGTGAGTTATGAGGTGAGAAAACCAAAAGCCTAAACAGCACCATGGATCTGCACAGCCATGGAATTTTATCCTTGCTCTAAAGTACTGAAGAGCAATGATGTCAGTCTGGAGACTAAGGTGTGCCTGATCCAGGCACAATTCTTGCTATGTATCAGAGAGCTGGACAATAACTAAGGATGATAGAAGGACTGATGCCTTTGAGTTACAGTGTTGGAGAAGAGTGTTGAATACACTGTAGACTGCCAGGAGAACAAACAGGTCTGTCCTGAAAAGGGTGAAACCAAGCTGCTCCCTGGAGGCAAGGATTTTATTTTTTTATTTTATTATTATTGTCTGTGTGTACCATCAAATCAGATCTGACTGGTACAAGCAGGAGATTGTCCCTCCTTCTCCAGCAGAGTATCTGGTGGATTTGAACTGCACACATCTGGGATTGCAGCACAGCGTCTTGTCACTAGGCCACCAGAGTTTGCTTGGAGGTAAGGATTTTGAGGCTCCATTTCACATACTTTGGGCCTGTGGCCAGGAGGCACTAGTCCTTGAAGAAGGACATCATGCTTGAAAGGGTGGAGGGACAGCGCAAGAGAGGAAGACCCTGGATGAGATGGCTTGATTCAGTGACTGGAGAAATGGGATTAGGTCTTTTGGAGATGATGAGATTGGCTCGGGCAGGGCAGGTTTCAGTGCTAATGTACACAGGGGCACTACGAGGTGCAGGCAATTTGATAGCATATAACAACAACTACTATCACTTTGTCAGGGAGCTCTGGTGGTCTGGTGGCAAAGAGTTGCACTGTCAACCCAAAGTTATGTAGTTCAAATTTATAAATTGCTCTACAGGAGGAAGATGAATAATCTTCTCCCGTATGATTCACTGCTTTTGAAAATCCACAGGAAAGTCAGTTATTAGTTGGTTCAGATTCTACTGTGTATACTACAACAACTACCACTTCCCCAGAAATGGCGTCATATTTGTTTACATCTCCCATCACACCAGTCTCCCCATAAGCTCCTTGAGGACAGACTGTCTCATGTATTTTTGTGTTTCTAAAGCATCTGCATGACAGTAGTATGCACAAAAGTCCTTAATACAAATATTACACAGGGGATCTGGAAACACACACAGGTTGTGATGACTAGTGCCATGGCAGACAGATGATGAAGAGTGGGAGGGTAAGGTAAATCCACATGCACAGTGGAAGGTCTGGTTAGAAGTTGAGATTAAATTTGACCTTGAGGAACTGGTAGGGCATTGAATTGATCAAAGGCCTGTTGTTGAGAACGGTGGCGTCAGAATCAACCCACAGCTGGGCCTCCAGCAGGTTTTCAGAGGCAAGCAAACAAAGGCTGACTGTGAGGAATAGAATGCAGCTGAGGGAATGGTGGAGGGGTGGGGGGTGCAGGTGAGAGAAGAAAGAGTGTAACAAGAGAAAAGGCTGAACTGGTCAGTTAAAACTTGGATCAATGCCTTTTGAACTGTGGTGTTGGCAAAGAGTATTGAATATATTGTGCATTGCCATTTGTATCAAATAACAAACACATATGTTTTGGAGGAAGAATAATCAGGATGCTTCTTAAATGCAAGGCTGGTGAAATTTGGTTCCACACGCTTTGGGCATGTTGTCAGGAAGCATCAGTCATAAGTAGAGGGAGGGTCAGCAATGGAGAGGAAGACCCTCAATAAAAATGGATTGACAGGGATAATGCCACAATGGTACTGGGTATGGCTGAGACCTTGAGGATGGTGCAGGACAGGACAAAATTTTGAGGTATTGTTCACAGGATCCACTAGAGTTGACTTGATGGCACATAACAACTACAATTCTCAGCTACTCAGTGTTAAAATGTTATCAATGTGATCTCTATTAGACTCAAAGGATGTTTGCCTTTTATTTTATTCTTTTAATAAGGAATTACTTAGAACAGGCATATGAATGAGCAAACTTTACTTTTACTTAAGGCAAGTATAAAGGAGATGGAACTTAGCATCTTGGGAGAAAAAACAGATCAAGGAGAGATTTTGAGGGAGTATTTGTAGTTTAAGGGCATAGGTAAGGGCTCATGTTTACTTAGAAATTCCAGAAAAGAAAGACAGCTAACAAGAGAGTTGGCTAGGGTGGTAATAACTGTCTGTTAAAAGTAACATCATTAACTGTTGGCATTGCCTGCCATGCATGGCTACCTTGTTGTTGTGAGGTGTCATCGAGTTGGGTATGACCCTTAGCGACCCAATGAACAACAGGCCTGAAACCTGTCCTATACTGTGCCAGCCTCACAGTCTCAAGCCCACTGCTGTAGTCACTTTGTGAATCCACCTGGTTAAGCACTTTTCTCTCTTTCCCCACACCTCCACCTTTCTAAGCATGATGTGCTCTCCAAAGAATAGCCTATCCTAACAACATGCCCGAAGTACATGGGACAAAGCTTCACCACCCTTGCCTCCAAGGAGCACCCTGGCTGCACCTTCTCCACAACATATATGTGTTCTTTTGGCAGTCCATAGGATATTCACTCTTCTCCAACACTACATTTCAAAGGCATTAATTTTTCTTCTGTTGTCTTTAGTCCCTGTCTAGCTCTCAGCAATATAGTAAGTGATTAAAAAGACCACATGTCTAAATAAAGTACACCTGGGTAGGTACCTTACATATATTAAATTAGGTTGCCTTACAATAGCCCTCTGTTGGCCTAACGGTAAGGAGTTGCACTTGCAACCCAAAGGCAAGCGGTTGGAATTCACCAACTTCTCTGAAGGAGAAAGATGGGCAATATCCTCTATGTGATTTATAGCATCTGAAAACCTGGAGCATCAGCTAGGAGATGATTCGGACTCACTGGCACATACCACCACTGCCACCACCACCACAACCATATATATATTACCTCTATTTTACAAATAAGGAAGCTGAGGTATTAACTTAAGACTGCTCAGGTAGTAGGCAGGACTACATTCAGACTTGAGTGCCAGATCCCTGTGTGTGCGCTTTACCAGGGCAGCTCCTGCTGCCTCACAGGGTGACATTTTCTTAACAGCTCCCTGGGCTTCGCTTTTAAGTCAAAACCTGGCTTGGGAGCTATGCTGCTCCTGCTGTTATGTGCCGTCGAGTTGATTACCACACATAGAGACTATGGACAACAGCTCTGAACCCTGTTCTATCCTGAGCCAACCTCATTGTCTCTGACACACCTAGCCCCATGATCATTGATTCAATTCATCTCATCCACAGTCTTCCTCTCGTGCTGTCTCTCCACCCTTCCAAGCAGGACATCCCTCTCCAAACACTGGTCCCTCCTGGACACATGCCCAAAGTGTGTCAAACTGAGTTTCAACATCCTTGCCTCCCAGGACAGCCTGGTTTCACTCTCCAGGACGGACCTGTTTGTTCTCTTAGCAAGCAGTCCACGGTATATTCAATACTCCTCTCCAGCACCCCACTGACAATAGCCTAATTCTTTATTATGTGATCCTTCATTCTTTAGTTCTCTTCACCTTGGTCTTACAGCCTCACAGATCTGACAAGGTGAGACCCTGGAACCTACCTTTCTTCACTCAGGCCAGTTGGCCAGGCTGTACTCTGAAGGTAGGTGCCCTTTCAAGGGGAAAGTGAACTAGGTCTGAGAGCACGGGCCACAGGCCTGGAGAGTCTCCTTTTAATGGGCCTTGGAGTGGCCCCTTCTCTAACCCACAAAGCTCTGATGGAGGGGCTTTGACCACTTCTCCTGCACTCTGTTCCTACATCAAAATCAGCTGGAGTCTATATATCAATGTTTGTTGTAGTACTTTTCACAACAGCAAGAAAGTAGAAATAACTGAAATATCTATCAGCAGATGGATGGGAAAACAAAGGTTGTAAGTATACATAATGGAATACTATGCAGCTGGAAAGATGAAGTCCTGATGCATGTCACAACATCAATGAACCCTGGAACCATTATACTGAGCAAAAGAAATCCACTGCAAAAGGGTAAATACAGTATGACTCCACTTACATTAAATATGCACACATATAAAATCAAAGATTACTAATAGTTACTAAGACAAGGAAAAGTGAAGGGAACATTTGTTTGTAAAATACTAAGTTAACCGTGGTGAAATGTTTAGCAAAAGGATAGTAATAAAATAATAGTGGCACAATATGAAAAGTGCTGTCAGATATCACTGAATTGTAAATGTGGAAGGCAATGGTGTGCATATTTTTCACCACAATAGCAAAAGAGAGAAAAAAGAAAAAAAAAAAGAGAGAGACAAAACAATGTTTAAAAGGTATCATGTGGGGATCTTAGGGATAGGGCAAATTCCTGGCACCACCCTAGCTCATCTAGATGACCTGGATCAACAGACCATGTAGGTGTCAAGTATAGGAACTAGCATTTTCAATTACTCCAGGGACCTCTGAGGTGAAGGAGTCATTTCCTATGTGTCTTTACTTCTTTGGTCTTTTTGCACAACCACAGAATGAATTACCCATAAATCCCCTCAAGATGAAGGAGTGAACAGGTTTGAGAAAACCTTTTTTATAACCCTGGATTGGCACTAGGTCTGACTCCACCCAAACAGGTTTCTACTGAAACAAGACGCAGCCCATTTGTTGACTCTAGTGTCCAAGACTTATGGAAGAGGCTCAGCTAGTGTCCCTTGGAAGCCAGGCTGGGAAAAAGTCATTTCCTATATTTTGGGCATGTTATCAGAGGTGCTATTCCTAGAGACGGATTTTATTCTTGAAGAGGAGCTCTCTACGAGCTTGATTCACACAGCAAGAGCAACAATGGGTCAAGTGTAAGAGTGTGAAGACGGTGTAGCATTGGGCAAGGCTCATTCTACCATACAAAGGGTTCCTATGAGTCTGTGTCAACTCGACGACACCTCACGGCAGGCTTCAGTTCCACTGCTTACTCCCAACTGAGTGGCCATAGGCACGTGCTCATCCCACTTTAAACCTAGTCACCAGTTTACTAGCAATCAGCAAGTGTAAGCTATTGCCATTGTTCTTTTTACCACAAAAGGAAGCTTTTTTTTTTTAAGGAGAATTCTGGCTGCATTTCTTCCAAGACAACTTGTCTGTACTGGCACATAGTGTGCACTTAACACATATCTGTGGAATGATATGACCCAGCAGGGATGGGAATCCAGGTTTTCCTGTCTTCTACAAATCTAGTTCAGCTTTTATTTTTTTAAAAAACAATAAAATTTACTCATGAGAAAAATTCTTGCTAAACTGGATGGCGGAATCTGAACTGGAGTTTTTAAAACTAGCACTGAGCATCATGCCTGCTGATAATGAGACAGCAATAAAGGAACTAGATCCACACAAGCACAAAGTAAATGTCTAGTTGAGAGGATCTGAGCTTTCCTTCCGGCCAGCCACAATATGCCCTCTGCCACCTGGTTTTCTATAACAAGTAAAGGCGAGAGGGGGATACTGCAATGTACCATATATACACAACAGGCAGTTTTTAGCTAACGTACTGTGCCATCTTTGAGCAAGCTCAGTACTATTTTGCTGCATCAGTCTTATGTAAAGCTAAGTGTAACTGCGCAGGTACATGGTGTAATAAGGTTAGTGATTACTGGGCAAGTGAGGCAACTTTGTTCTCAGCACTATAAAAACCATATAGGAAAATTCCTGCGGGGCTCATGGTTCAGTTCATGGTTCACCTATTGTGAACTGCAATGAAAATGATGTCTAAGATTCCTTCGACTCTTTGTGTGTTTTTCCAAGGCCACTGAACCTGGGCAGCCAGCTTTGACTGGGTACCTCAGATGCGACAGCTTATAGGAAAGGTGTAGCCTTGGTGGTGACAGTTCTCAAATGGTTTAACAGTGAGCAATGGGTCTGAGAAAGGTCCCTCACCTTGCTGGACTTGTGATCCACGTTGAAGGTGGCAATGACCCCATCTGTCAGCTCCCGGCCCTCTCGGAGCACTACGTACTCTGACAGTCGGTTGGCCAGGTAGGTCTTCCCAGTGCCACTCGGACCTGACAGGATAATTCGCCGGTGGTCTATCAGCAAGGAGACATAGCGCTGGAGGATGGGTTTGGGGATCAGAGACTCGAACACCAGAGAGTCCAGGCTGTTTTCTGCAAGCCCTGCATTTAAGGGAGAAAAAAGTGTTTGAAATCCCATAGAAAATAGAGTTTTCTGCAGGTGTCAAAGGGGAATGATTATGTCCTGAGGCCACCCCTGTCCTTGGCATCCCACTCACCTGAGGCTCTGTTCATCCAGAAACCCAGGAAAATGGAAGCAAATGGCCACTATTTTAGGACGTAACAGCCCTACACATCAGGACTCTTATGTATCTGGTTCTAGCCATGATTAATCCTCTCAGATTCACACTAATATCTGGGTCATGAGTCCTCACCGGCCCTCTGCAGAATCCCTAAGATTCTAACTCTGCTTGCCTGTCTGGGTGGGGTGTCATTATACTGAAACAATGCTGTTTGCCCAAACCAAGCCTGAGTCTTGCTCGAGCGAGTCAGCCAGGACCTTCAAGCGGTCTCCTCACCTTGCTCTCTCCTTCATACCAGGGTCACTGCTACCCATACTCAGATGTATCAGGAAGATAATGCTTTTATCTTTAAAATAAAGATGTATATATACATCCCTTTGATTTAGTGACCCAGTAGGTAAGGAGCTGCATTGCCAACCCAAAAGCAGGCAGTTTGAATGCACCCACCAGGTATTCTGCGGAAGATAGGCAATCTTCTCCCCCTACAATTGACAAACTCTGAAAACCTATGAATCAGTTCTGACTTGATGGCACACAACAACAGCCTAAAGGTCCTAGGGTGAAATGGTACATACTCTGATCTTCAAATAGAAATCTTTTCCCCCTTCCACTTTGGACAGTCAGGCTTCTTGGTCTTTACAAGAGCTATTTTCCTATTATCACCCCAAAGGGAATCTACATTCAAGATCTGTTGTCCAGAACCTAAGGCAATTCTGTTAAAACTCACCACAGAGAAACAAGAACTACAAATTAAAATTAGACTGAAGGCTGGTTACGTGGTTGTCGGATAGTAGCTTCCTTCCACGTAATGATTCACTACAAGGAGACCTTCTAATGGGTTTAGATGCTTGTTTTGGATCCTTCCCTCCCCCAGAGAACTAAACACTCTCATTCCTGTGAAGTCAGTTCTGACTAGTGGCAGCCTTCTATTCGGCTTCTGACGTGCACATTGAGAAGGAGGGAAGGAGAATGCCCAACTTTCTCCCAAGGAGCTGCTGGTGATTTCAAACTTGCCAGAGGCACAAGCAATGGTTTCGCAGCACCAGCTGGCTTTGGATGATGTCACCAGAGCTCCCTTCTCTAACTGAAGGTAGCCCCTCAAGGCAGTGACTGTTCCAGAAAGATTCCGATCAAAGTCCTCACACCATTCGTCTACTGGGACAGCTAAAGACATTCCTAATACCAAACTCAATATGTGGCGCCCTGGTGGTGCAGTAGTTAAATCCTGTGCTGCTAACCAAGACTGGCAGCTTGAATTCCCCCAGCTGTTTGCTCTGTGGAGAAAAGACCTTACAATTTGCTTCTGCCAAGATTTACAGCCTTTAAAGCCCTACTGGGCAGTTCTACTTTGTGCTGTGAGTTATGAGTTAGGAAAAGAGCTATGATGGCACAGGAGCTGTACTTTTAACCCTACGGCAGTGCTTCTCTGGTGGTTCAAATCCAACAGGGGCTCTGAGCAAGAATGATGGGTAATTTCCTTTCAATTTACAGCCCCAGAAATCCAAAGGAAGGTCTGTTCGAATTGACAGTAGTGAGTGATGAGTTGGAAATGAATTGACAGCACACAACAAGAAATGCAAACCTAAATGCCAACTGTAGAGGCCTAGGCCACAAATCTCGAGTCTTTAGCCTAAAACCTCCCTCCCTGCATGCATGTTGCTGTTTTTAGATTTTGCCATAAACAGCCCTCTGGAAGTGACTACTTCTGTGGAAACATCTCACTTCAGAACATGCTAAACTACCTAGCACCATAAAACCCATCACTACACCCGATCTGATCTCACCTCAGAAGCTAAGCAGGATTCGGCCAGGTTAGTGCTTGAGAGGAACGTTAAACCACACTTTCTTTCGTGCAGCATCACAAAACTGGATCATCTGCAGCTCACTGATTTCTTTGGATGCAAATACTTGCACATTAAAGCAATTACTGCTTTAATACATCTCTATGTTATTTTCCTATTTTATTCTGAATTTCTGTATCAACATTCACTTGGCAGATTTGTATAAAATTTCATTTCCTTCCTTTCTTCTTTTTATTTTCTTTTTCTTAGCAACACGCTGACTTTTATACCAATGTTATGCAGGTTCTGTGAAAATGAGACTATTTTCCGGATTTCTCAGTGTTCCAGAACAGTGTAAATTGCTACCCAATATGTGCTCAAAAGTTTGAAACAAATTCACCTGTGAGACTCCAACTACAACAACAATCCTTGGGTACATTTTAGTGCTTTGAAGGGAGAAGTGTCAAGTAAACAGAAGAGTCAGGTATCATACATAAAAATAAAGATGCTAAACCACGGTGTTCTGACAGAGGCAACAGACGCAGTGGCTCCATAGTGGGGTGGAATATTCTAACAGATGCAGACCATCTTATCACTGCTCCTATTGAGGATGGAGCTGGTCTCAGCCATAGGCCTCTCCTGTTACTCCTTGTGCTTATGTGTCCACTTTAAAGCAATTTGCACATTGCAAACATAAAATACAATTGGAAAGCATGACTTTAAAAGTTCTTGTAAAGGGTTCTTATGGTGGATAACTGGTGTATAGGGATATCTAGCATCCCCTATATCCTTCCCCTCGACAGGAAAATGCTTTTTTTGTTATTGGAAGTCCATTGCAGATGGTTTAGTGGGTCACCCACAGCTACGAGCTGTGAGGAGGTTTGTCCAGAAGCCTCTCGTTGATCCACCAAGACTGATACTGAGTCTGGACAAGATACCGAGTATCTGACTCACTGTGGCCAGGGTCATATCTAGGAATTCTTTGCCATACTTTTCCAGAGAGACATTCTCCTTTTTTTAGGTTATTCAGCTAGAATTCCTATACTAATAAAATTTCTTCAACCATGTGTTGTTGTTGTTGTTGATTGCCTTCAAGCCAAACAGGACTCACAGCGACCCCACAAACAAAAGGCCTGAAGCCCCTCTACAACTACTGACATTTATAAAAGCTCATAAGAGTTTCTGGAGGCAAGTTGTTTAGGAAGTGGATGCCACTCCTATACTCGACTATCTGGCAAACACAGAAGTGTGTAAGCTTTAAGCACGGCTGGATCCGGGTATTCAAGCAATGTCATCAGAACTAGGCCTATCTCAGCCTTGTTCATCATTGCTTTCCTTGTTTTTGTTTTGTTTTCTTAAAATCACTGCACATGGTTGAAGAAATAACAACACAAAAACAAGGAAAGCAATGATGAACAAGGCTGAAGTAGGCCTAGTTCTGATGACATTGTTTTAATACCCAGATCCAGTTGTGCTTAAAGCTTACACACTCCTAAGTTTGCCAGGCAGCTGAGTATATAAATGCCTTTTTTCCCCTCCAAAATCTAAGTTTTGAGTTCATTTCTATCACTTACAGCTCAGTGACAGAATTGTGGAAATTCACTTGCTAACTTGATAGGTAGGGAGCATGAGTGGTCTAGTGGGTAAGGAGTTATGCTCCCAACACAAAGGCAGGTGGTTCGAATCTACCAGCTTCTCTGAAAGGTAGGGATAAGCAATTTTCTCTCATGCAATTTAAAGCCTCTGAAAACCTACTGGAGGGTCTTGGAAGAGTCCTTTCAGAGTTGATGCATTTTTACTCTGCAACATTTGGAGTCATCATGAGTCGGATTTGACTTGACGGTAATGGATTTTTTTCTCTTTAGTAACATGGCCAGCTGGTTGAGGCTCCAGCAGTATATGTGTCATCTACCACCAAGAGAGAAAGGCTCTTTATTGCTACTAAAGGACCATGACGAGGGGTACACTAGTATTGTCTTTTCCAAAAGCCTAACAACCAGTAAAAATTTTCAAGCAACTTAAAAATTGCCCTGTCCAAAGTGCAGTCATGATCAATGTCTCATAGAGTGGTAACCAGATAACCTCAAGATTGATGCATCTAGTACAATATTGACCAAAGTCTGTTCCTTAGGTGGGTCATACAAGATAGGAAAAAAACAGATTTGCAGTTACACAAATGGGATAAAATGGACTTTGTAATATCAGAAATCCTTCATGTACCAGTGCATTCCTGTCTTCCTAGTCCAGCCTTTGATTCCAAAGGGGTTAATAATGTAGTTCCCCCAGCTTATTTGGCCGTGGAGTCTTATTCTCTCTAAAAAGGACTTGGTGGGACTAGAATTCAATGGAGGAAACACTGGCCTAGGGCCTAATCTCTCTGGGAGGTAAAGCAACTGGAAGCTCCAGCAGTGTCAAGTGGGCAAGAACCTGGGTAGTTTTATCAGGATTCTCAAAGTAGCTCTTCTGTAGCCTAAACAAATCATGGTTCCTCCATTTGTAGGATGGGACCACGTCCAAGGGTTGCTGGCAAGAGCAATTAATTGGCTAAGTGTTAATTAATTAAGTGAAAGTAGTAAGCTCTTTTCAACAGGGTTATTAAGAGTCCATCATCATCTCAGAATCATAAGGCTAATTGGACCCTCTGCTATATAATTTAAACAATAAACTATAACCATTTACTCCGACAGTGGTTGGAAAACGCAAACGGATCAAATTTCCAAGTTGACTGAAGAGCTGTGGTTGAAGCAGGGTTGCAGGAACCCTGTGTACATACACACAAACAAAACTGTGGTCATCATTTCCTATGCCAAGTCACAAAAAAGAAAACAATGGTTCCTGAAAGCTCCAACGCCTGCAAGAGGTCACGTTACCTTTGACGGACACAGAGATGGTCGTGTTCTCCCCAACCAGATAGCCACAGGGGAGCAGCTCGGGGGTCTCCGAAGTGTTGGTACGTTTGATCTCCCCAATGCTATAGCCGAGCACACTGTCGGAATTCAGCCCTAGCTGACTCACTGGGTCGACATGAATGATGTATTCCTAGGAAAAAAAAATAAACAAAAGCCCCATCAAAGATGTGGCTCCGGTCTGCCCATGACTCATGTTTTCATTGGATGATTCATGGCCATCATCTCTTCTCTCTGGGACAATGTCAGAGTTGAAACAGAGCTGTGGAGCGAGGGGGGAGAACTGACTCTCTATGGGGATAATGTCCTAGTATCGTGGGCTTCTTAAACCACACATTTATTTGGTTAGTGATGGCGGGGGGGGGGCGGGGGGAATAAAAAGGAAAGCCCTAACAGGATCGTAAACGTTTAGTCTGGATGAACCAAGCACGGAAAAGTCGGGCTGTGTTCTCTAAGTTCAGCTTGAGCCCTGAAGATAGCAGGGTCTATGAACAGCGCTGGAAAACTCATGAAAATATTACTCTGATAAGAAATCTCTCCACCAGCCCTTTCTCCTGACCCAAGGCAAAAATCATGCTGATGATAAAGAGAGTAAAACCTAGAGCTGTTACAGAAAAGTAGCCTTAGATCTTCCAAAGGGAAAATGTGTAGAATTTGGAAACTGTTCCTTCTTAAGTGACCAGCAGTCCACTGACTTGACAGCCTCCAGCCATTAAACCCAGAGATCAGGGGGAGGCAAATGACAGCTTTCTGTCTTAAAGTCCTGTTCTCTCACTAAGATGCCTCTGAAGGGGTTTTCAGATCAAGTCTGTCTTTTAATCCAAGGGCATCCCACCTGACTGTCAGCCGAAATCATTTTGGGTCAGGTAGGAGAGCTAATCTGCCCTTAGCCACTCACACCTCCTGCCTGTTGACATTTCTACAGTCTGACCCACCACGATGAGGGATAACCCTTGGCCAAGAAATAGAATTTTCTCTGTGGGAAGCCATGGGAGTTGGTGCTAGAAAGAGACCAAAGCGTACAAGTACAGGCCAAGTTTGGAAGTTGGGTTCATTTAGCTGGACCTGCATGGCCTAGTTCGAGATCCATGGTCTTGGGCAAGTGACCCACCCTGAGGCTCAACTTTATTCACTAATGGGAAAATAATAAAATCTTCCTCCCAAGATGGAGATAAATCAGAGTAAGGTAACTCAAGGGATTTGCCTGGTCTCTGGCATAATTAACATGGGTTATTAGTACTCAGGTGGTAGAAGTAATAAACAATGGTGTTTACAGACTTCAGGACACTACAAACATCTTTTCAAAATCACCCAGGTCCCCATATCAGCTCTGATGCCATACCCGTCTTCTTGAAATACTTACTTTGAACAGCCGTCTAACCACCCCATCGAGCACATCCCACTTCGTCTTGCCACTAACTCCAATGCAGCCAATAAGAAAGAGATGTGGTCTGGAATCCTAAGGGTAAGGAAATGTACGCAGGTGAAAAACAAGCGGGTCTTTATGGACATCATTCAGCAGAGGACTTAGATTGCCTTAGAACTCCACCAACAGTCAGGGAATAAAAGTCTTACTTGTTTCAACACTAGGTACAAGTTAGAGTGAATACAGCATCCTTAAAAGCTTATCTTCATCTATATAACTTTCCTATTTCTAAAGCAGCAACATATGGGCCAAGGTAAGAGGGTCATTTCCTTGAGATCTGGAACATTCTGCCGAGTGAGTGCTTGACACAATTAGTGAATCACACGCATTTCCTTCTGCCTGGAATGTGCTGTAGCATCCTTTCCAAATCTTGCTTAGAAACACGTATCTTTTCCTAGAAGCCTTCAACAACTCACCCCATCAGGTTAGAGTTCACAATTGCTTCCACAGTTCTGTATACAGGTTGTAGAATATAGTCTTCATTCATTTGTTTATTCTTAGATATTTCTGTCTTGAAGGAGCCCTGGTAACGCATAATGCACGAGACTGCTAACAAAAAGGTTGGCAATTTGAATCCTCTGGCTGCTGCTTGGAAGAAAGGTGGACCATCTCCTTCCATAAAGATTTATAGCCTCAGAAAGCTGGTGGAAGGGTGATGAGCCAGAACTAAGTACAACGGGTTTATATCGTCATATTCAGTTATCAGGTTTATCTCTGCTGAATCTTAAACTTCTTTAGGCTAGAATATGTCTCTATTTTGGCTTTAAAACAACATTTATTGCCTTTCTTTGTAGTTAAACATTAAAAAAACTCAGTTTATAAAATTTGTAAAACTCTGAGAAGTTCACAAAAAATTATATATTTTACTTGTTTTACGTTTCTGCCTACAGGGCTCTGCAGAGTGGAGGCTAACTAATTACACAGATGAAAGCAAAACTAGTGGACTATTCCATACAGTGGGGTTTTAACTATCTCACACACTATAAAGATAGAATTAGGAGAGTGAGGGGGAACATCTGGCAGTTAAGCAAACTCAGCAGAGAAAAGAACACACAGTCTGGGAATCTGATGACCGGACCCTATGACTTACTCAAGTCAACGATACCTAGATTTTGAGATCTCTCGTTTGAAACATGGAGAAAATACCCAGTCAACTTCACCTGGACGCTGTGGTGATCCAAAATGATTAACTGAAAGCAACTCTTAAGATCTGTTTATCTTGATTTTCATGACAATGCAATGAGATCAGAGGTGTCACCTGTACTTACTTGAATGAGGGATCTGAGTAGGGGAATGAGAGAACGAGGTTCCACTTTGCAAATCCAAATACTCTCTACCATCTAAGTTAGATGATTGTAAAATCCCTGCTAACCTCAAAATTCTGGGTTTCTCCCCTTTAGTGACATTAAAGAGCCAACAAGTAGACTTCAAGTAGAATCTTATGGCCAAAATATTTTTACTAAAGATCCTGTCTTGGCTAGAACTGTGAGCCCTTATATGAAGTCCTGGTGGTGCAGTGAAGCACTTGGACTGCTAACTTAAAGGTTGGGGTTTGAATCCACTAGCTGCTCTGCAGAAAGAAGATGAGAACCTGCTTCCATAAAGAGTATCATTTAGGAAACCCTATGGGCAGTTCTGTTCTGTCTTACAGTGTTGCTAGGAGTTGGAATTGACTTGATTCAGCTGGGTTTAGGTCCCCGCCTGGAATCCTTGGATTATGCAAATGGTCAATATTCTCAGCTGGTAACCAAAACAGGAGTGGCTTCAGTTCACTCCCAGGTGTCTTGGAAGAAAGGCCTGGCAATCTACTTCTGAAGATACACTTGAGAACCTTATGGATAAGAGTTCTACTGTGACATAAGAGGAGTGGCCCTGAGTTGGAAACAATGCCTCTATACAGATTTGATTGCGGGTGGCTCTCCTCAGTACTGGGACTATGCTAGTTTATTGGCTAGAAATACTCAGAAAGAACAGACAAAACTCAGGAGCCTTGACATCATGACCCAAGAGTTCTTTACCTGCTTAAGTGAGAGATGGTGACTCACAGCATTGTTCGGATTTAATCACTGATTAAAAATTAACTTTCACTCTCAGTCTCCACCCATAAATAGTGTCTGGTGGTAGGACAGCCCGTAGCCTCTGGAGGAGAATGGATACTGGATCCCCCAGACCTAGCGAGTCAGAACACCCAGGGAATGTTCACTGGCTTGGCCACCTGGGTCTGCTTCCTCCTGATAAAACTGGTCCTCTGGGTCAGCTAGAACTGGCCAGCTTAGTGCTGCTGTCCCCTCTGTGCTAAGTGTGCTTAGCTGCCTTTGATGTCTCTAGAAGGATATTAAATTCAGAAAAGCATTTCTATCTCATGTTAGTATTGAGGTAATTACAGGAAAGTGCGGTGTGGGACCATAGTTACTGTTCTCTATTGGCCTTTCCAAATAAAGAAAGGGAAAGGGTTTAACTGTGTCAAAATGCAGCTGGGAATTACGGTTAGTTAAGACAGGCGTTAGCAGTGTTTTGAAATCACCTTAGGCTCCGAAGTGCTATGGTTTTAGGATTAAATCCCTGAACTAGGTATTGCTACCTGGGGACAGGGCAGGCAGAGCAGGGAAAGGGATCCAACTAACCTCCTTCCACTTCATTTCCTCCTGAAAGCTGACAACTATCTTAACATGCCTGCCTCCTTCCTTCCGAGCCGAGCATTCACCAGTGTCATCCAGCAACATGTCTGCGAATGGAAAACATCAACAGCCTTAGGCACATGGGACAGCAAAGCCGGCTTCCTGACACCCCCGCTGCTTGCTGGCACACAGCAGCGGGACAAACCAGGTGTCGGGCGTGTGGGGAAAGGAGGTGAAGGTGTAGGGGAGAGGGAGACGGGAGCATGGAGAACACAACCACAAAAATCAATGGTGGATCAACCGAGGAGCCAGCAGGCTGACAATGCACCTAGCCAAATGGAAGTGTGAGGAGGGAGGGGGCTCAACCAAAACAACAGCGACAGCAGCATCATGGAGGAAAAAAAGAAAAGCGTCAGCCTTGAGATGCTTAGAAAGAAAAACCTCCATCACGTTCACTGGTTACTGCACCAGCCTGGGATCCATCCTGAAGGCAGGATGGTTATGGACAAAGCCATTGCCCCAGCAGGGACCTGCGACTATGGGGTTTGTATGCAGCATTCAGCTTGCAGGTCAGCCTTTTAAAATGGACTAAACGGAACTCAACATGGTGGGGGAGGGGGCCCAAGCTCAGGGCTTGGAGAATCTGGGGCGCTGGAGCGAAGCATGATAGCAGTCTAACGGCTGGGCTCATGTTGGTAGCAGACGCACACCCAGACACACGCACGCCTCCACTGCACACACGCCTGCTGCCTCTCCATTTCATCTGTTGTTCTGCTTAGACTGGGGCTCTCAGAGACTGAATGTGTCAGCTGCAGGCTCAGGCCTGCTCCTGGCCCGGCGGTACCACTCACCCAAGCTGGTTGACTCGGAGAGGTTCAGGCCGTGCTGGGAGAGGCCCATGGACTGCCTCGGGGAGGCTGAGATGGACACCTGGGAGGGAGCCCGACTGCAGCCGCTGCCTTGAGACTCTGACTTCAGTCGGTCATTCTCAGCTTTTAGCTTCTCTATTTCACTCTGCAAAGAATAAAGGAGAAATACACTTACTAGGTAGGTAGTATGTGAATAAGCCTTTTATGGAGGGAAGCCTCAAACGTTTCCTGATAGGATCAAGTTGCTACTGCAGCCATGGCAGAGTATGAGCAGAAACACCATCAGAGACGCAGCAGTATTTGCTCCTTTGCAGCGACACATGAGGTGTGCTTGGCAGGGAAAGAAAGGTTCATTCCTTCAGAGCACTGGCTTTTGAAAAGACCAAGACAGTATTTCCCAAACTCTGCTTCCTAAATGTTAAATAAAAAAAGTCTTATATTTCGGAATTTCTCATGTAATCAGTGTCCCGGGCAACCTTCTTTAGGACATGCTGATTTCCATTGAGGTCCCAATTTGCATACCTTAGAAGGTCTGAATGCTTATGAACTACCTACTTCGTGGGAGGCACTAGTGCTCAGGTCAGAGAACAGGTGACTGAAATCAGAGACGAGTAATTCAGAAAACTTAAATTTCTTCAATCCATGGCAAAAGAAGGGAGAGGTTACTAGAACAAATCTGTAGGAAGCTAGCTGACAGCATTAAATTCCTATTGGAATATTTTGCCAAGGGAAAAAGCAATGGTTTTTTTGGAAGAAGGATCTGATTTAGATCTGCAGAGAAAGCTACCAGTGGAAGAATGCTATGGAACACAGGTTCCCAAGGGTCTGCAAAGGGAACCCTTCATGTTTCCGTGGCTGGTTAATAGAACCTGGAAGGGAGGGAGGAAGGTTAACAGTCACTACAGAAGGACTTGAAGGCCAAGCAAAAGGAACCACAGCTTATGCAGAAGGCAAAGCTGAAACATGTTAAGCACAAGAAAGGAATTGATGAAATTTCTTAGACTTTCAAGAGATTGTCCTCAAATTGAGAAAATCCCTATTAAAATTTTCTTGTATGTTAATATTTGACATTTTCCCCCTATCAAAACTGGAAACGGTGAGCTCTGGTGGCCTAGTGGCAAGAAGCTGCACTGCAATCTCAGAAGTACACGGTTCAAATCCACCAGATGCTCTGCTGGAGAAGGAGGAACAATCTCCTCCTGTATCAGTCAGATCTGATTTGACAGTACACACAAAAAATAATGAAATAAAATAAAATTTTTAAAAAAACCCACCAAAAAAACCCCATCTGGAATCATTCTGTGCATGCTGTTATTTTTCCAGCTTGACTTTTAACTTAGAAACATGTTGTGAATATTTCTACATCCACTAAGCATCACTTAAAAAAGAAATAAATAATAAGACCGGTCTTTGAGCATTGTGTGGGAGAAGACGAAAACAAAGAGACAGAGGCTGGCAGGGTGAGCTGCTGCCACCAGATTCCAAGGTAACCCCCGGGCTTGGCTCCTCCCCAGAAGATCCTGGGCGCAGCCCATGCTCCTGTGCTCTTACCTGCATCCTGTTCATGGCCTCCCGGAGCTGATCAAGCTGGTGGGCAGAGCTGAGGGCTTCCAGGCGGATGTCTGTGAGCTTCATCTCCTTGTCTCTCAGCTCATTTCGGAGCTGCATAACTGTCTCGGCTTCACTGTCTATGCACTCAGAAATGCTAGGGAAAGAGGAGAGGTATTAGCAAGGGCAGCTCTGAGGCGCTCCTCGTAACCACGAGGCTTGATCAGCAGTAACCACGGGTCACCAGCTGCCTGGTGCTTCCTGGAGGTGGCAATCCCCCAAAAGCACCTGCAACTCCCTCATTTTACTGACTGAACTCCAACAAATTGAAGGACTTTGATGCATTTTTCATCAACATGCTACATATGGACAAATAGGAAATTGCAAAAAAAGAGCGGTAACCTTCATTTTTTTGTTTTTTTATTATCAATTTCAATGAAAATCTAGAGAGATTTTGGAATTCCATTCATTCGCTATTGCACTTTTCTCCCCACCCACCCCACCCCATCCCCACTACCATTCCCAGTTCGCTCCTCTCCTTGAAAAGCAAAAGAAAAACTCCTTCACTGGTACACAATCCCCTCCACACACCCTCACCCCCAACCCCACCTCAAGTATACTCCACTCTGCAACCCTCATTCTGGACTCATGATAATCATAATGGTCTAAAATATATTACTTTCAGTTTTTAACACTTCACAGCAGCATACTCCTGGTATCTTGTCCAGGCAGACACCAAGAAGGCTAGTTGTTGTTGTTACGTGCCATAGAGTCGCCTGCAACTCAGTGACCCTATGTACAACAGCCCTAAACCCTGCTCTATCCCTTGCCTGTCTTATTGTCTCCAATACACCTATACCCATTACCCTGTCACTGAATCAATCTATCTCATTGAGGATCTTCCTCTCCTGTGCTGTCCCTCCGCCGTCACAAACATGATGTCCCTCTCCAAGGACTGAACCCGCCTTGCAAAATGTCCAAAGTATGTTAGATGAAGCTTCAGAATCCTTGCCTCCAAGGAACAGCCAGGCCTCACCCTCTCCAGGATTAACTTGTTTGTTCTCCTAGCAGTCCATGGTATATTTAATACTCTTCTCCAGCACCACAGCTCAAAGGCATCAATTCTCCATCTATCATCCTTAGTCATTGTCCAGCTGTCTGATGTATAGCATGTAACTGCCAAGACCATGGCCTGTATCAGGCACACCTTAGTCTCCAGACTGACATCATTGCTCTTCAGTACTTTGGAGAGGTCTCTGACAGCAGACTTTCCCAATGCAGTTCATCTTTCAATTTCCCGATTGCTGGTACCAAAAGTGTTAATTGTAGAGCCAAGCAAACTGAAGCATGGGACATTTTGAGTCTGAGGATCAAATGACCTTCTATGCTAGATACAAAAAGGTGAGGAAAAATGGGGCTGTTTTCATAGTTAAACAGTCATTTCTAGACTGTCTTGAAATACAATGTTCTGAATGACAGGGTAATACTCATATGCATACAAGGAAGTCCAGTGAATTACTATCATCATTCAAATATATGCAGAAACAACCAGAGCCAAAGAAGAGGAAATAGAAGATTTCTACCAACTTTTGCAGTCAGAGATTGATCAAACATACAATCACTATGCATTAATAATAATGGGTGACTGGAAGGCAAAAGTTGGGAATAGAGAAGAAGGATCAGCAGTTGGAAAACATAGACTTGGTGACAGAAATGAAGCTGGAGATAGAATTTTGCACACGCGCCCCCCACCTCGCTGCCTTAGAACTGCACAGAGGTCTCCCACCCCCCACCCGACAGACCTCCTTGGGCTCTGCTCCCACCAGGACCCTGATCACAAGCTAATGGGAAATCTTGATTGTGGACCAAATCGCAATAAAAACCTTTCCAGAAAAAAATAATAATAATTTCTTCATTACAAATACATTTTATAAGAAACATAAACGCAGGCTATACACATGGATTTCACCTGATGGTATGCATAGGAATCAGATCGATTACATCTGTGGAAAGATTCACTGGAGAAGCTCAATATCAGCTGTGAAAACTAGGCCAGGTGCTGATTGTGGACCAGACAACCAACTACTCATATGCAAGTTCAAGCTGAAGCTAAGGAAAATTAAGTACACAGGAACCAAAATTTGACCTTGAGTCTATCCCACCTGAATTTCAAAACCATCTCAGGAACTGGTTTGAGGCCTTGAACATTAATGAGTAAACACCAGAGCTGTGGGAGGATATCAAGAATATCATCTAGGAGGAATGCAAAAGGTCATTAAAAAGACAGAGGAGGAAGAAAAGACCAAGATGGATGACAGAAGAAACTCTAAATATGGCACTGGAGTGCCGAGAAGCCAAAGCAAAGGAAAGAAATCAAGATATTAAGGAGTTGAACAGAAGATTCCAGAGGGCAGTACGGGAAGACAAAGTAAAGTGAAGTGAAGTACAAAAGGCTGGTGTTCCCGGGGCGGGCTGCCTTCAGCCCCCGGCTCAGGGCGAGCCGTTGCGGCCCTCAGGGTGAGCTCCTCAGTCCCCAGATTGTGCCATCTGACCCCTGGGTGGGGAAGGAGAAGGAAAAAAAAAAGAATGCCTAGGGTATCCAGAGAATGTTACCTAGGCCA
>NW_006399859.1:3959065-3976524 GCF_000299155.1 Elephantulus edwardii
GTGACAGAAATGGAGCTGGAGAGAGAATGATCGAATTTTGCACAATCAATGACTTATTCATAGCAAATATATTTTTTAAGAGACATAAACGCAGGTTATATACCTGGATTTCACCTGATGGTATGCATAGGAATCAGATTGATTACATCTGTGAAAGAAACACTGGAGAAAAAGGCTGGTAGCATACCTAATTTTAAATACCTTGAATGTGGAAAATGATTGCCTCCCCACAGCTGCTATTCTCTCACCCACAGGTCTGGGCTCATTCTAAACCCCAGTCTCTCTGCCGTTAGTTTCTGCTTTGAACTCCCTCTCACATCTACGTTTGCACATTCTTACAAACCTTTCAAGGTTGGAAATAAGTATGTGCTCTCTGCCCACCCTTTGGAAAATGAGACACAAACAAACATCTCCAGTCTTCTGGATGCTGTGGAATGTCAGAAAAGGGCCCGGGAGCCGAGTGCCGGCTCCACCCAATCCCTATGGGGAAAGTGGTTTGGACGAGAGTTCACTCTTCTGCTTTCTCAGTCCTACAGAGCAACACACCACCACCTCACTGCTGTCTTATTTCACTGCCCTACAGCTGATGTGGTCTGAGGCCTAGTCATTGGTCCGTGGAAAGAGATGCTGTGTGCTGCCTCCAGGTTCAGCCAACAAAAACCTACTCTGGACTCGTCTTTTCCTCCCCACCCCATCTGCTGGATGGACATAAAGAACTGGGGAGAGGACTTGTCAGCCCACAAGAAGGAATGAATCTGGGTGCTCACGTGACCATCTACTCAGCTTCCTGTCCAGTAGGAATATCTGGAATGAACCAGAAATAAAGCTCAGGATGCCAAGCCCTAAAGCCTTGGGCAGGAGTCAGTGGAAACAACTAGTGTGACAGACCAGACTTAACACTGAAGTCTCTTGCCATGCAGCTCTCAGCTCGAAAGACTCGTAAATAATCACCCAATTTCAAGTTGCTACCAACATAGTCTGTACGTTAACCTGCTGAGTTAAGTCACTGCATTAGCCCTGAACACTCTCTACTTCTCTGAGCTTATTTGGAGATTTCTTTATTTTGAAGTTTCTCTTCTACCCTGGAAAGTAGGATCCACCTCCTTAGATTGACCTTGACCACTTTTGAAAGCAGAGCTAATATGGTGCCTGGCACAGAAGCGAAGCCAAGTTTTCCTGGGAGTGGGATTCAGGATAAAATCTCCTTAGTTTTCTCTTCAAAACCTCTAAGAGCAGTGCTTGGTTCAGACTGCTATTTTTAAAAGTTCCAACCAATAAAACAAAGAATAGTGATGACTTCTTTTTTTTCCTAGTCAGGACACAACTGGGCGGGCGATGACATATGTTAGAGTCACAGTCAACTTATTCTTTTTTTTTTTTTCACTTCACAGGCAGCCTGCAGATCAAATAAGATGAACACCCCTTCCATTCTTCACCTGTCATTCATACAAGAAGATACACAGGACTGTGGAGAGACACAATGGGGTCCAGTCCTCCAGAGGTCCTCTCCCTTGTCTGACTCGGACTGTCACCCTTACCCGTGTAGAATTACAGTGCACTGTGGCCATGTCCCCAGGTGTTCGCTCAAAGAAGAGCTGCTAATCTAATGAAGTAAAATGAGATTCTGATCAGGCTCTAGTGCTCTAATCTGTCTCACTGCTAATCAATAGGCTGCCTCTCTGATGGCTGGAATCTACCAGCTGCTCTGAGAGAGAAAGATGGGCAGACCTCTCCTGTTTTAGGATTTTCAGCCTTGAAAACTTGAAAGAGGGCTGCTACGAGTTGGAACAGACAACAGCGCTGAATCTGAGTGTATGTTTACAAGTAAAACTGCATAGAAGTCATGACCCCAAGTTACTACACAGTTGAGTTCTATTGAATCACACTTGCAACACTCAGTTTTTGTAAAAAATACATCTTACCATTAATAAGGAGAAATGGGGGGTCAAGATTGGTGGACGATTTATCAACAATCTGCGTTATACAGATGACACAACCCTGCTTGCTGAAACCGAGGAGGACCTGAAGCACCTGCTGCAGAGGGTCAAGGACTGCAGCCTCCAATATGGACTGAGGCTCAATGTTAAGAAGACAAAGATTCTCACCACTGAACCAATTGGCAGCATCAGGGTGGATGGTGAAGAGATTGAGATTGTTCACAGCTTTAGTTTGCTTGGCTCCACAGTCAACACTCTTGGCACCAGTAGCCAGGAAATAAAAAGGCTCATTGCCATGGAAAAGTCTGCTGTTAGGGACCTCTCCAAAGTACTGAAGAGCAATAGTGTCTCTCTGGAGACTAAGGTGCATCTGATACAGGCCATGGCCTTCCCAATCATTTGTTATGCATCAGAGAGTTGGACAATGACCAAGGAGGAGAATTGATGCCTTTGAGCTGTGGTGCTGGTGAAGAGTATTGAGAGTACCATGGACTGCTAGGAAAACAAACAGATTCATCCTGGAAAGGGTTAAACCAGGTGGCTCCTTGGAGGCAAGGATTCTGAGGCTCCATCTAACATACTTTGGACATGTTGTAAGGAGAGACTGGTCCTTGGAGAAGGACATCATGCTTGGTAGGGTGGAGGGACAGCGCAGGAGGGGAAGGCCCTCTATGAGGTGGATTGATTCAGTGACTGGGATAATCGGGATGGGAGTGTCAGAGACAGTGCAATTGGCACAGGATAGAGCAGAGTTTAGGGCTGTTGTACATAGGGTCGCTATGAGTCGCAAGCGACTTGACGGCACATAACAACCACCACCACCACCACCATTAATAAAATGTACTGTGTACAGTTCTGCAGTATGTAATTTGAGGATGTTATCAGATGTTTACTCTTGATGAGTTACTATTTAAAATCTTGCTTTATAAAAATATTGCTTTATAACAGGCTCTGATCTAGTCTCCAATAAGGCTGGTGCTGGGAGTCATAACAGAGAAAGATGAGCAATGTCAATTCTAATGCCATCTGACGACCAAATGAGTGGGATGAGAGCATGTGGATCTTCTCCTCATTGTAAGTAACAGGCAAGGGCCGAAGCACCTACACTAATGTCAAGTAAGCAAAAGTGTCTCGCTTCAATAAAACCAGCAGCATTCCTGAAGAGACATGGAGAGACGGACTCACTTTCAGTTTACTAGGGTGGCTTCACAGAGATGAATCATTTTATGGCTAATAATAGAATCTTTCACTAAAAAGAAATACCAGTGAATGTCCGTTTCATAAGTATTTGATTTCTGAGTTATAACCTCAGAGAAATAGTGGACACCAAATTTTGATCAAAGAAGAGAAAAATCTAAGTTTTTTTCACCCAAAACCAAATTGACTGTTATCATCAGTTCCCTCCATCAAGTTTCCAAGGTTACAGCTCTTTAGGAGAGTAAATGGTACAGCTTTTGCCTGCAGACCTGCTGGCAGACTGGAGCTGAGAATATCTGATTAGCAGATTTATGTATATGCCCTTTGTCACCAGGGCTTCTGTTACCCAAGTAAATAAAAATTTTATCAATAATTGCCAACATGAATAGCCTATCTCCTCTCACATCAAGATGATTATAGATATTTTCCCATTCATTTATCTTGTTCAATCCTTAGGACAAGGCGGTCACTAATTATTTGAATTTGACATGGAAAGGAACAGAAATAAAGTCAGGTTAAGTGACTTGTCCAAGGCCAGTCTCACAGAACTGAAAGGACATGCATAATCCTATTAATGTTCATCAGAATCAACTCATAGCTGACCCTCCAGGGGGTTTTCAGTACATGGTACAGAAGGAGATTGTGTGAAGCAGTTGGTAGATTCAAACTGCTTATCTTTGAGTGGATGGTGCAAATCCTTATCCACAAGGTCATCTGAGCTCCTTGAGTTAAACATAGGGGCTTTCCAAAGAGCAAATGGCATTGTGCCAACTCATTCTTGTTTGAGCAGATTCTTAGGGGCCAAAGGTGTCATCTGAGCAGGGTTACCTGACAGAGAGACTTACAGAGAGTTGGAGTGAGAATTTCTCAGCAGTGGAGTGGAACCCACGGAGCCGTTGTGCGGTAACTTTGGTGAGGAAGGCAAAGAAGAATCCGTCATCTCCTCGATGTCTGAGTGCGAAGACGCTGACTTTGGAGATTTCTTCTTTCCGAAAGCTTGCTTGAAGGAGCTGCGTAACTGAATATATAAGACTGTCAGTCTGGCCAGGACTACAGACAGGCGTAGGGCTTGGCACAACGGAAACATGCAGATAAAGGAGCAATTAATCCTCCCCGTATTTCCCCCACCAGTGGAAAACGTCCCCAACAGCTCTCTCATATCAGTGCATTAGGGAAGAAGAGTTATCTGGTGTGGGCAGCTCAAAGGACTGGACCTGTGGTAACATTCCATGCCTACTCTGGGCTCAAGACTAGATGCCAAACAGCAAGACAGAGCCTAGCTCAGCAGATGGATGGAGGGAAGATGAGGTTACACGGCAACAAAGCGGGATGCCCAGACAACGGTGGCGGATGCAGATGAGATTAGTCGTATTGGTGGATGGGTTAGCTTGGCATCTGAGATTAAAGTTGGTCTCGCTTACCTCATTGACCTGCCAGAGAAAATGCAAGCAAAAATGGGGAAGGGGAAGGAAAAAAGACAATTTTTAACAGAGAAAGCCAGTGACAGGGAAAGCTCTGGACTGGTCAGACACAACATGGCTAATAACACCACACACAGAGGAGGCTTCTGGTAGGAATATGAATCTTTAAAAGCAGTAAGGCACCATCCTCCATCAGGAAAGGAAGGAAATAGCAGGTTGAGGAGTCCCTCACATCTAAATCCTTCCGGCTTCCTCTGGCTGGTTGAAATGGCTGCTCCTTCCCCCTATCTTAGCAGTCACCTCTCTGTACCTAATGAATTAATTTGGGATTGGGGAGGTGAGTGTGCTATTATTCTCAGCTCTAGTAGCTGCACTTGTTTTCCTGATAGCAACATGGTACATCTACTCTGACAGACCTACTAAGAAGTTCTTACAATCCTTGAATACAGAAAAGACAAAATAACAATAAATCGAGAACTAGACTTCTTGTAACTCAAGAAACGGATAAATTTATTCATTGTATTGGGGAAAAAGGAACTCGTATATCACAAATTCCCCAAATGACAAGATGGATCTAAAAATTCTACTAAGAATACAAAGAATCAAAGTTCAATGTCTTCTCTGAAAGCTGTGATAATAAGCATATATTTTCTAGACCCAAAACAATGTGTCATCTTGAATAAAGGTCTTTTGAAAATCAAGTTTTTTGAATGAAAGTCTTCCTCCTTCTGAAAATTATGTCCTGAGGGTTTTCTTGGCAGTTGATAAGTTCAGAAAACAGGTCATTCAAAAAAAAAATGGATGACATTTTTCTACCATTAACTGTCTCATTAGTAACAAACTACAAAGTTTAGAAGAGGAACCTAAATCTCATTTCTCTTTACTATTTTAATCAGATTTCTACAGAATGGTATAGACTTGGCAATCAAACCATCCACCTAAGTCTTTGCCATTACCTCTGGTAAAATATCAGGTAAAAGTGCAGATTGCAAAGATTAGATGGAATTAAACTCTGGGATTATCTGAAGAGACAAATTATTTATCTTCCCTGGTTTTGCTGGCAGCCAAGAATTGCCTAAAAGCAAAATAAATTCGTTTCCCCCGCCCCCACCCCCCGCCGAATCAAATAAGACTGAAAACAGCTATTTAGCAGAGAAAACAATTATTTCATGACTTTGATAATGAAATTGGACCATATTTATCAACTGTGTGTTAAAAATAGAACTATGAAATAATGCCACCTGTTTAGAAATAGCAGTTGAGTTGACAAAAATAATTAGTATTTTAAAAATTTAATCACAATAAAAAGAGGGTCACATTGGCATTTTAGCCTGCCTCCAATGCAAGTCATTAATAAAGTTGCTAAATCCTCAACTCTATCACTGAGACCTCGCCACCCATCCAAGAAAACACAAGATGATTGAAATGTATATGAAATGAATCAAGACATGAAAACTACTATGAAAACATAACCCTACTGACAGTGATAAATGGGACTCTTTGGACACTGGCCAACTTCTGATTGACTTGGGATAGTCTTGCACTGAGGATAAACAGTAGAACTTTAAAAAAAAGGGGGGGGGGGATTTCCCAGGAGAAAGGTAAAACTGTCCAAGATGACACATCACTGAAAACAAGTTCAAGTAGCCCTCTGGGATTATGGAACATAGAGAAGCAACTACAATTGAGACTAATTCCATTTTTAGACCAACCCCAGTTTACAATCACTCACTAATTCATAATATCTACACCATGAACTTTAATTTACAGGGCATGATCAAAAGATCTGCAGAGAAGGTTGGCTTGATGTTCTCTAGTAACCAGGTAAACACATGGATAAAATGTCGGATTAACTCTCACATGTAGAATGATTAACTTGTGATATGAAAGAAATACTTTGGAATGAACCTAGGAAAGCACTAAAAGTATTTTTGTTCTATTATCTAAAATCTGTGGCAAACCTACCATATAAGAAGAAAGAAACAATATGTGAATGGAAGACAAGTATTTCACATAGAGTTTCATGAAACAGAAAAATACAAGATATTGGATATTCTTTAGATCCTAGTGTTTGGCTGACAGAGCACTGTTTATCATGAAAATCTCTCCCCAGAAAATTTCCTTGCATCTATTCCCAAACATTCTAAAGTTAAAGGCTAGCCTTGGCAGCATCCGGGATCTTTCAGGGACACTGGTTCCAAGATGACTCAGTTAGGACCAAGAGAGTCATTGGTTGTCCACTTACCCAGTTCTTTCTCTTCTTTTTCTTGGAATCACTCTCTATGTTGCTGCCTACACTGGAGTGGCTGGTGGCACTGTTGATGCTGGAGACACTGTCAGAAGAGTGCTGCCTGCGGATGCGGAGGTCTGTAGTCTGGGAGGTACCGTTTCCTGGAGACCAAAGGCAGAAGCTATCAGGCGCTGACTTGAGTCCTTTGCTTTGTCCCAGGAAATGGGACAACCAACTCTTAAACTACCATATCTGAGTACTAGGGAGTATTTTGCACCTGACACATTACTTTTTGTTTACCTAGTATTAAGATGCTTATTAAGATGCTTCAGAAGGTGGGGAGTATTCCTTCTTGGCCAAATAACTGAGGTGTCTGTCTGTCCTCTGAAAAACCCAAATCAGAGGAGGCTTAAGGACAGTGGTCTCCAAAGCACAGCTCCTGTTGAATCAGTTCTGATTAATGATGACCCCATGGGCTGCAGAGCCGAACTGTGCTCTAGAGTGCTAAAGGAAGCTCTGAGAAGCTTACTGCGAGGTCTGTTTTCCTAAGTATCTCTGGGTATGTTCCTAACTACTAACTTTTCAGCTAGTAATCAAGTAAAGTATTGTTTGCACCATTCAACTCCTTCTTAAGTCTTAAACAGCACTAAAATGGTAATACAAATAATAGAAACCTTTGTTGTTTGTGTCTTTTTCCTTTGCACTCTATCTAAACTCCTGATGCACTAGCCTTCATGCAGTTCTTTGAGAACGTCAACTCAGCTCACAAGAACGTCACACATGTCAGTGCTTCTGCCCAGGAGGCTCCCTCCCTTAACTCTGCCAGTTCCTGCTAATCCTTCCCATTTCAACTCTTACCACCCCTCTTTCAGGAGGCTTGATAGCTAATATAACACTGACAACAGAAATAAAGTCTACACAATTATGCTGAAGGACTTAAGTTTTATGGTATAAGAACACTAACAGTCAAAGCTAAGGGAATGTTTACACACAGACTCAATCTTGTAGGATTAAAAGGGATGAGATGGGAGAGAGGGTGAATAAAAATTAATAGATTAGATGTTTGATTAGATAATATAATAAATTAGTCAATCAATTATAATTAATGCTATAAAATGAAATGTCTGAGTGAATGAATGAAAAGCCCATAGGATCTCTAAACTCTCATTTAAATAAAAATTTAAAACATTATCGTATTCCTCATGAGCCTAGTTTTTTGTTAGGGTTTTTTTTTTAATTTAAAAAAAAATTTTATTAGTTTAGTTTTTAAGGGTACTTGTAATAAAGTTAGATAGAGTTACATAACAGTCCCACTTCTGGACTTAAAATTGCTTATAATTCCATAGCCTTAGAAAGTGACTCATCCTCAAAATTCAGTATCTCCTCAGAATAAAGGTGGTGTTAGCTTGTTTGGATCCACAATCAACAGTCTTAACACCACCAGTCAGGAAATCAAAAGATGCATTGCACTGGGAAAATCTGCTGTGATGGACCTCTCCAGAGTACTGAAGAGCAATGATGTCAGTCTAGATACAAAGGTGTGCCTAATTCACGCCATCATCTTCCCAATTACTTGTTATGCTTCAGAGTTGGACAATAACTAAGATGACAGAAGAAGAATAGACGCTTTCGAGTTGTGGTGCTGGAGAAGAGTCTTGAACATACTATGGACTGCCAAGAAAACACATAGGTCTGTCTTGGAGAGGGTGAAACCAAGTCTCTCCTTGGAGGCTAGGATTTTGAAGCTTCGTCTCACATACTTGGGGCAAGTGGCCAGGAGATACTGGTCCTTGGAGAAGGACATCATGCTTGGAAGGGTGCATAGACAGTACAGGAGAGGAAGACCCCAGATGAGACAGATTGATTCAGTGACTGGGGCAATGGGGGTAGGTGTGTCAGAATTAGTGAGACTGGCTCAGGACAGGGAAGGGTTTAGAGCTTGTGTACACAGAGTGGTTATAAATCGCGGGTGACTCAATGACACATAACAACAAAAGCATACTATGACAGGTTTGGAAGCAGGAGTGACATCCGTTTCTTAAACATCATACCTCCAGAAACTCTATGAACTTTGAGAAATGTCTATAGTTGTAGAGGGGCTTCAGGCCTTTTGTTCATAGGGTCACTATGAGTTGTGCTCGACTCAAAGGTCATCAACAACCACAATAAGGACATAGTCATTAAATGCTTAAAACACCATAATGTTTAGAACATAGTAAGTGTTCCATAAATGACAGCTATTACTCTTCTATTGCTATTACTCTTCTTATCAGTAGGCAGGAAGTAAGTCACTCACAAATCCCCATTGTTTTATTTTTTTGTGGTTTTTTGTTGTTGTTTCTTTTTTTTTTTTTTTACTGTCTTTCTTTCTTCTAAATAAAAGTCAGAGACCTCTGGTGGCTTAGTGCCAAAACAAAGGCACATCATTTTAATCCACCACTTGCTCCACTGGAGAAAGATGGGCAATCTTCTGGGAGACTTTTAGTGCCTGTGAAAACCTGCCAGAGGGCCAGCTGAATGAGTTTCAACTCTATGGTCCAAAACAACAACAAATAAAGAGTTAGAATACACAGCTTGAATCAATTGACTCATAAACAATCTTTTAGGGCAAATAAGAGATGCACTCAGGTCAGTTCATGCAACATCAACATGCAAGTATCAAAGTGCCAGTGGAGTACTAGGGAGCTCTGGTGGTCTAGTGGTAAGGAGTTTTGCTGCCAATTCAAAGGCACATGGCTGAAATCTACCAGTTGCTCTGAGGGTAAAAGATAGGCATTCTCATCCTGTATGATTTACTGCTTCTGAAAACCTGCTGGAGGGTCAGCTATGAGTTAATTCCAACTCAGTGGTACCTAACAACAACAATAGAGGCTTTTTAAGGACCTGGTCAATAGAAATGTATTTCCTTCTATCTCTGATAAACTTCAGAGAAGAGGATGAGCTGTTATAATCATGTGCACTGAGACCAGAAGTAACCAAAACCAAACCATTTGCTTATCCAACTGGCTAGGAGTTGGACCCTCTAGTATGAAGGCTGTATATGCTGTTGCAGGTGAGCTCATAAGGGAAGGCAGATGGGTGTAACTGAAGTAGAGTTATGAACCAGTTCTTCCTGGTTCAGTAATGGCCGGTGAAGCAAAATCCGAAGAGATCTGAATTTGTAAAATGTAAATGCACTGCAATAATCACCAGAACAGAAAAAAATCAGAACTTGATATTCTGCTAGAAATTTAACCTCCCTCCTAAGAAGAGCAATGTGTGTGCTGTAGGTGAACCAAGTCTCTGGATCGGTAGAGTGAAAAACAGCGGTGCTCAGCTCAAAGATGGCAACTGACGGTGCTGCTCTGAATGTGTGTTGCTCCTCACAGCCCAGGTAATAATGCAGTCTCCCACATCAGGTCCTTGCAGGGACTCACTAGACCTCACCCAAGCCTCCCATTCCAGGGCTTTAACTTGACTTTTTTTTTCATCCTAGTTAACATTCTGGTACACTCACATTTTACAAATCTGGGCCTGTTCTAATCCCACTGTTATCAGTCATAGGTGAGCCAGATGAAAAGTCCAAGGTGGTTTTTATGACTTTACCTTTGCAGTTGAGCTCTGGTGTGTTAATTACTCCATTAATGGCAGCCTGGGCAGCTGCATTCTGTTTCTTAAGTAGCTCGATGGTTTTTCTTAACTCATTCAGTTCTGAATCCTGCAGGATAGGAAAAAAGTGGTGATCCTGAAATCATTCCGTACAGAGACTAAAGAACAATCTAGCTTCAACTGAGGAGGGCGGAAAATGAAGAAAGTCAGCAGAACATTTGTCTTATATGTGAAGGTGCATCAGGTTTTAGTGGACATAAATGAGCAGAAAAATAGAATGATTATGATTAAATTCCAACATTTCAAGAAGTATAGTAAAAGCCATACAATTATTGGAAATGAAAGAAAGCATTATTTTACAGTCTATTGTTAACACCGAGGTAGGAGGTGGGAAAAGCATCCTTTCTGCCTTACCTTTTGCTCAGCTGTCATGGTCAAACTTTGGAGCCTGATGGTCATGTTTCCAAGACTCTGTTCAAAGGCCGCCACAAGATGAGCCTGGAGGTGAAAGACAGGAGTTACCTTACCTTGTGAGACAAGAGTACCTAAGAGGTGCTAGATCTTCAGGACTGAAACAGACATCGTCATGGGTCACTTGATCTAGCTCCTACTTCTTCAGCCCCCTCTAGAATCCCGCCCTACCACTCTTTGGGGTCCAGATGCTCTAATCTTTCACTCTCTCAAACACTGTGCTCCTTCCTATCATACAGCCCTTGTGCGCGTTTCCTTCTTCTGGAATGCTCTCCCCCACACACACTCACTCTCAAACATCCTTCTCAAGAGAACATAGCTCCTGATCCATGACAAACCCAGTCTGGGCTGGTTCCACAGTCACAATGCATTAGTGATATATCCTTTGCGGTAAAACAGTTAAAAATACACAGTCTTGTGATTGCTGATTTATATCCTCCAGTACACTGTTGGACAAGTTTTGTTCACTAAGGGCCAAATTCATAGTAGAGGCTCATACTGAACCTATTTGGGGAACAATAGGCCAAACTGGTTAGCATACTGTGTCTGTTAGAATCATAGTTAATGAAAAGCCACAGAAAGGCCCATCTGCTACCTCCTTGGAGAATCCCTCCCCACTTCCCTAAGGGAGTGAAGATTTTCCCCAGGCTCCTCTGCACTGTTACACACCTCTGCTAGAATACAACTCCAGATGCTCCATTGTTTTATATACTATTAAGAAAGGAAGCATGTTGCCAATTATAATTACAAGATGCGTCCAGTATTTAGCTGCATTTAATTTTTAAATTGTGTATTTCATAATTGTGAAATGTGATGGAGACTGAGATATGGTGTTTTCTTGCCTATACCTTGATGTCCAAGCACCATGCCTGCCTAGGACATAGAGAAGTAGTAAAACACTGGTTGACTAAATAAGGATCCTGACCACATTGTTAAAACCAAGAATAGAGGATGGCTACCTTTTCAAACACTTATGCTAAGAAATTTTTAAGAGATCACACTCAAAGATCCAGCCAAGTTATTCTAATCCCCAACTTCTATTTGTAGAAATGGCACTGGAGCAGGAGATGAGGTGAACTGCTAACTGAGGGACAGATGGTGACTAGTGAAACCATATCTATCTTTCTCACTTTGATATTTACAGTGCTGGCACAAAGTAGCCACTAAGTAAATGAGTGCAAGCTGAACGAATAAAAAACGGAAAAGAAAAAGCGCTTAGCATAGGGAAGCAGTACTAGTTGTACAAGTGCTAAGTGCTGAACTTCTAACCAGAAGGGTGGCAGTTCAAACCTACCCAGGGACTGAGGGGAACGATCTGGAGCTCTGCTCCTGTAAAGACCATCGCCCAGGAAACCCTATGGGGCAGTTCAACAGTGTCACATGGGGTCTCTATGGATCAAAATCATCTTGGCAGCACCCAGCAACAGCAACACTGACGACAATAACAGCACTGGGCAAGACAACAGAAGGTCCTCATTTCTAATCCTAGTTCTCGTGATTATCCATAATTCTGAGCAAATCACCTAATCCAATTGGCCTTGGGGACAAATGTTCTTTCTTTTTTCTCCCCAGATTACTAGAAGTATTCACTAAACTGATACGGCTGAAAATGCTGTATAAACCTGTAATGAACTGCCAAATGCAGGACTGAGTGGATACTGTGGAACTCTAGTGGCTTAGTGGCGAGAAATTTCACCAACACAAGGGTACGTGGTTTAAACCACTAGCTACGTGGTGGGAGAAAAATGGGCAATCTCTTCCCCTCCGATAAACTAGTAAGGAACTGCCTTATGAATAAGCATTATAAAAGAAGGTAAAAAGAAGAGGTTTGAGAAAAAAAAAATGGTAATAGCAATTATAAGATATGTGTTGGATTTTACACAGTGACTGGGTTAATGCAAGCAGGTGTGTCAGAGACAGTGAGACTGGCTCAGGATAGGAAAGGTACCGCTCACAGGGTCGCTATGAGTCATAGCCGACTCAATGGGCATATAACAACAATCACATAAAATGTCTTGCCCAAAAATACGTTTTAGTGAGATTAAATGGGAGTTTAAGGGAAAAGGCAGGTAGACACACAAAGGGATGCAGGAGGATAAGAAAAACTGGGGAAGAGAATCCTTTGGAGAACAGCAATTTCGAGCCTGCTGTAATATTTTGAGGACAGGACAGATGGTGTCTGTAGTGAAGAGTAAGAGAAAGATGAGAACAGGGTTGAAGAGAAGCTTTTGTCCTGGGCTATCAGGAGGCTCAGTGGACAAACTTCAATGTAAGGAGAGTGAAATGGGTCTACTATTAGATTTCATCAACTAGGGCGTAACTAAGTGGAAACTACCTCTTCTAGAATCAACTGTTGAGTCTTCTGTCCGGCAGCCATAGGAGCTGGCAAGGAGCAGGACAAGTTGTGACAGAAATGTTAAGAAGAAATGCATATCCTCCCCCTATTAGAATTTGAGAAAAAGCCTCTGTATTTTAAACTAAAGAGAAATGCTTTTGTCCACCCTGCAGAATGTAGCAAAAGCAAAGTCAATCAACTGAAGATGGTCCTATGTACAGCGGGGAAGGAAATGGGTCAGGATATGGGGATGTAAAAGAATGACTACTATCTTTGTATTTCAGAAAGAAAAAAATTACCAAGAAGCTTGAATGACTAAATTTCTATTTATTTCCATCTTGTGCTTGTTTGCCACCCACACATGATCGAGCTCTCAGGTTTTCTATTCCCATTAAAAGTAAAAACAAAAACTTGGCCTCATGAAGTCTGTAATTGAGGAAGTGTTTTTGTAAGCTCTACGAGAAACCAGACTTACTCTGAAGAGCCAGCCAGTTCAGAGCAGAGGGTCTCATTCTGCTTGGCTAACTTGAGGACCGTTTTTATGTCATGAGTGCAACTACAAAAATATGGGCTGGGCTGGTGATTCCAAGCCGGTGCAGAGCCACACAACTGACCTTCTCATCAATCACCATTCTCACATTCCCAGGGAAAACAAACATGAGTGGTACAAAAACACCCAGAGAAGGTGGCTTTGAGTAGTTTGTCCTAGAAAAACAAACACAGCTTGGCCTGTGAGAAAGATGACAGACAATAAAACATGCTGGCCCTGCCTGTAGAGTGTGGTAAGACTAAATATTGACTTTAAAACAATACCTGATTCAATGGCTTTCGTGGGGAGCAAAAACTCACTTTGCTAATAATGGAAGGGCTCCCATTTTGACCCTTCTGGAATAGAGAATGGACTTCCAAAAGGCCTCACGGGGGTCTGGCTCATTGTAATAATTAACCTAGGCTCATTTATAAGCCAGTCAATAATGTTGGTGATTCAGAAGGAGGTTATTATTCTAAACTAGGACAGAACTTTAGAATCACTTGGAAGGCAGTTGGGGTTGTGTGGACTTGACTCATCAGACCTTAACTCAGTGGGACTGAGGCGGGTCACAGAGTTTCATTTATGTATTTGGCTACTTAGATGATGCATCTATTCACAGAAGAAAATACCCCTTAGGATCTAAGCCTCAAAGTTCAGTTCTCATATCAGTTCCCGATATGTTTTCAGAAACATTACTGGTGGTGGAAGAGGTTAAAAAAAATAAAGTATTATAAATAAGCAGGGGTCAAGTATGGCATGGTTTGGTTTGGTGGTTTGTTGTGTGTTTTTTTACATTTTATATATTTTATTATTGGTTTGCTTACAAAGTTTATTTACATTGTGTTTCACACTATTTTTCATTCACGTTGGTTTTGAAGGAAAAAAATAAAATCAGAGCTCCAAAATACGATACATATCAAGAGACTGAACAATGATGACATTAGCTAGCACTTGAGCTACTCACTAAGGTCAAGCATAGCGCTAGGAACTTTATATGCGTATTTTAAAGAGAATTACTTTCCATGAATGGGTCTATTGCTAGTTGATTCCTGATCCATTAATCACATGTAATAGGAGAGAACCGCCCCGGAGGGCTTCCAAGGCTGGGCGCCTGACAGAAGCAGACTGCACGTCTTTCTCCTGTGAATTGGCTGATGAGTTCAAATGCTGACCTTTCTAGTTAGCACTAAGTGCTTAACCTCTCTCCGTTCTACCTCCCTGAGTGGACGCAGGTTCAAGCTGCATCCTGGCCAGCTGCTGTTGAGATGATTCTGACTGATCGCAACCCAGGTACATCAAAAACTGACTACCCCACAGGGCCTCCAGGAGCCCGTTTTCAGGAAGTACCTTGTCAGGTCTTTCTTCTAAATAGATTCAAATCCCTAACCTTTCGGTTAGCAAGTGAGCCTGTTGATCATTTACACCACCAAGGAATCCAAAAATTGGGAGTTTACCTGGATGAAAACTCCAGGTAAATGACTAATCCTGAGAACTGACTCCATTTTCTGGTTAAAGAAAGATAATCCTAAAAATCCAAAATCTCTATAAATGTTCATTGAAATTAAAAAATAAAAATATAAAGCCACTGACCTAGCTGTTGGGGGGGAAAAAAACAAACCCAAAACAAAAACTAATGAGTAACTAATTCAGTCTATGGTCTTCTCAATTATCTGCTGTGCATCTAAAAGTTGGTCAACAAGGATTATGGAGAATAATTGGTGATTATGAAGATTACTGAATTTCCTTTTGACTGCCAAAAGAAGAAATAAAGATATCATAGAGGAAAACAAAACAAAACAAAAACAAAAATAAAAAGCCATTATTTTAACAAAACTGCAAAGTGAAGCAGGATCATTTATTTCTTTATGTCAGAAGCACGCACACACATACACACACACACTCTTATCTATAGAAACTCAGATTTATCTATGGAAACTCAGTCTCTGGCCTCAGAGACCCTCAGCACCGCCTGACACGCCTGACACGTTGAGCTCCACCTTCTAAGCATCAGTCCCGCCCTCTGCAGACCTCTGCCTGCACTCTGAATCCTCTGTCCAGGATCTCTGTAAAGAGCTGATCTGACCACCTCACTACTCTGCTGAAACTCCCTGATATTTACTAACTTCAGGTGAAAGCACAAACTCTCAGTCTGTCCCTTTCCTTTCTTCATTGCTGCCTGCTTTCTTCTCTCCACCTTCCTTCTTTGCCCTCATTCTAACCTGGGATTCTAATTACCCAAAGCTGCTTATCATTTCTAACTGCACCAGTATCTTTCACACTGGGCCTGTGCACACTGTTTTCTTTGATTAAAATGACAGGACACTGTCTTCCCCACACATTCTTCCTCTACACAGTACTCATCAGAGCCCCGCCTGACGCCTCCCTTGCTGGAGAGACTTCCTCCCCTCTCCTCTAAGGCAGTGTTAGGTGGGTGCTCTGCCTATATAGTCCCTCAACCTCCTCCCTTCGTCTCTATCATAACAGTTAACGTGTCCCAGCAGATTTGCTTGCTTTGTCTCTCTGCTCGACGGGAGACGGAATGCTAAGACAACAGTGACTGTGACTGCTGTGCTGTTGAACCTCCAATGCCCAGGGCACGGCTGGCACATAAACAGTTGCTGAATTGAACGCTGGTTGGCAGTGCTTCCTGAACATGTGATGTTGAGCATTATAATCACAGAGCAGCTGGCTATTGTGGAAACCTGGGTTTCTTTCCTCCTCCTCTTTTAATTTTTTTTCTCTCATGCCCCACTAAGATAAAAGTTCCAGACTGATCCCATTATAACCCTAACAGGTCCCTGCCATTTTAAAGACAAGCAAATGACTTGCCCAAATTCCCTGAGTGGGCCCCTGGGAGAGCTGACATTCACCCAGGCTCTGAAGCCCCTACTCATTGAATTGTGGTGCTGGCAAAGAGTAGAAAATACTCCATGGATTGTCAAAAGAAATAACAAATCTGTTTTGGAAGAAGTGCAACCAGGGCGCACCTCAGAGGCAAGGATAGTGAAACATTGTGTCACATATTTCGGGCATGTTATTAGCAGAAGCTAATTCTCAGAAAATGATAACAGTACTGGGGGGAAATCGAACAAGAGGAACACCTTTCATGAGGTGGATGGACACAGTGACTACAATAGGGGGTTTCAGCATAGCAAAGATTATGAGGACGGCGTAGGACAGGGCAAGATTCCAATTCTGTTGTTGGCAGGGATGTTATGAGCAGTAGCAGACTTGACCCTTAACAACATACAAACATCTAGGATGTCCAGAGGCAGCAGGTGATTAAGACAAGCGGTCACTACGCCGCGGCTGTACTTACATTTGCTGTCAGCTGAGTGGTCAGAGCTGAAACCTTTTCCTGGGAGGCATCCAGCTCCCGTCGGAGTTTGCGAATCTAAAGATGAAGAGGTCAGAGTTAACTTTTTTTGAGAATCCATTCTCAGGTCCGGCTGCGTAATAAAATAGGATAGTAGTGAAAGCAGGAATCCAATTAGTAAACTATTCCTTACCTCTGACTGGCACTTTTCTTCTGGCTGTAAAGAAAATAAAAGAAAAATTAGCCCCTCTGAGTAACAAACTATAGTCCAAACCATAGAACTAGCAATCTTCTCTAGTTTATTTCTCTAGCTAAATTGGTTTAAATCACTTTACCAGTCAGAAAGAGTCAAATACAAATAGCATAGTATTAGAAGATACAATGTTTCTTGGTTGTGAGGAACCACCCTATTTCCTAGTGTGAGGAGACCGG
>NW_006399859.1:3976624-4014648 GCF_000299155.1 Elephantulus edwardii
GTGGTACTTTTTAGTATGTGTCCCATGAAATGTAGAGTATATAAAGTTAGTATTTTGTTGATTTGAATTTCTAATGTAATTTGATATTTGTAATTTCATATTTTATCTGGCAACATAGCTGGTAATTGAGAGATACTGAGTGCAGCAGTTTATCCTCATTTAATCCCTCCCTCCAGGGTCTCTAGGACAGGAACAAAAACAGTGGCAGTGGCCCCACACTGAGGGCAGCTGGGAGCTATATCATGCACATCAGTAACTTTCCATGTTATCAGGATACACGAGGTCTTTACCATTACTATACCTCAAGTCACCAGATACCTGTCTCTACCACCAGATACCTTAGGGTGTAAGGGTAAAGCCTGTGGTCCCTCTGACTGAGATAGCCTTCCACACTGGGTTTGTGTCTCTGGTGCCACAGCAACCTTCCAGCCTGAGACTATCTATGGACTATTTCTCTCCTCCCAGAGAGGGAGCCTGCCTGGTAGGGGGAAACGTGCAGCAGACGGAACTATTCTTTCCCTTTCTTTGGGTTCCCACTGGGACCCATAAAAAAGCTACCTATCATTCTTTCTTGGAAATACTTTAAGTGTTTGTGTCCTTTTCATCCACCCACCACCTACACTTTTGGGTGGGGGAATAACTTGAGAACCGTATATCTGAGAGAAGATTATTTTTTTTTAATTTTTTAATTATTATTATTTGTGTGTGTGAGTGTGTGTGTGTGTATGTACCGTCAAATCAGATTTGACTGGTACAGGAGGAGATTGTTCCTCCTTCTCCAGCAAAGCATCTGGTGGATTTGAACTGCTCACCTCTGGGATTGCAGTGCACCTTCTTGCCAGTAGGCCACCAGAGCTTGCCCTGAGAGAAGATTATTAAGGATGCTAATTTTTCCTTAGGACTGTGCTGTTTCCTAATTTTGCTAGTGATAATTTTTTTTTAAAAAAAATATCAGCATTTTACTTTTTTCTCAACTTCTCCATTAGTTCACAAGGCAGCAGGATTGATAAGCTGGGGCAGGTGGGAAGCTACTTCCTGACCTGACCTCTCCCTTTTATTCCCTTTCTTCCCACTGCCCTTCTCCCAATTCTGCCCAAGAGCTTCTCCCTTTCAGGCTGGCTCCTAACAGTAGCAACTAATTTTTAAGCACTCTGGGGTCAACTCATTTAATCTTGGCAGGAATCCTATGAAGTAAGTTGTCCGTATTCCTTCTGAAGCACAGAGAAGTTAAGTTTCTACACTAAGGCCATGCAACTGGACAACTGTCAAACACATGTTCTTAGAAGACAGGACAGATGTCCCCAGGGCTCACTTTTATCTCCCAGATAATATTAATCCATCTTCCTGCCAAATATTTACTGATTTCCCACCCTGTGCCAGGCACTGTTTAAGGACCGAGGATACGGTGGTGAGCAAGAGTTAGTCCTCTACCTTATGTTGCTTACATTCTAGTAATAACAACTAGCATTTACTGAGAGCTTATCATGCGCCCCAGCTCTAAGCACTTTACATTCATTATTCACTTCATTCTCAAAACCACTTTTTGAATAGGTACTAGAGAGGTTACTTTCTGTTTTGCAGATGAAACAAAGACACAGAGAGGTTAAGTCACATGGCCATCACCAGTAAGTGGCAGAACTGGGATTGGGTCCAAGGCAGTCAGCCTCCAGAGCCAGATCTTAACTAGTATATTCCCCTGCCCTTTCACTCTGCCCAGATTTTCATAGGCATTCCAGAAATAAGGATCCTGACTTCTGAGTTTGACCCAAAGGAGAACAATCAACAGTGTCCCAGCTACCAAACATTTGGAAGGTCTGTTAGCAGGTTCAACGATCCACACAGGACTAGTCCTGCATCTGAACTGCCCACTGTCGATCTCCTGGACCACCTGCCTATAAAACTGGCTCCGCATTCTCAATGGCAACGGGGAGGAACCATGTCTTCATGAGTGTGGCAAGCCAGTCAAATGCAGGGTGACTCAAACCCACGCAGAGGCACCTCGAAAAACAGGCTTGATGATCTACTACTGAAAGGCCACAGTCTTGAAAAATCCCACAGAGCAACATGGAAGGCTCTACACACATGGGAAAACCATGGGTCAGAAATGACTTGATGGCTACTAACAACAATACAACAGAGTTTTTTGTTTTTTTACAAGTCTTTGAGACATGGTTTCTGTTTTATTTTTGTACAGATTTTAGTCTCTTCCTGTGGCTACAAAGCTCCCTGGGTCAATGCCTGCATGAAAAGCCCCAGGCGGGCTGCAAACCCCAGGCAGCCCCACAGGGTGTGCAGAGGGTAGAGGCCCAGAGGGGCAGCCTACCCACAGGATCATATAGTATTTTTATTCCTAGATTTTTGAGGAAGACAACAGAGTTTTTAGAGAAAGAGCCTACTGTCATCCCAGCTGAATTAAAACCCCTAGTTGCTTAAACATACTTTTTGGGCTAGGCCAGTCTAATCTAAGATACCCCAGAGATCTCTTTTCTTAAGACATCAAAATTGAACAATAAGAAATTATGGTACATTCACATGAAGCATGCAGGAGCAACGATTTTGTAAATCACTGCCTAACTTGAGAGGGATTGGAGAGCATTATGCTAAGTGAATCAACTCAGTCCCATAAAAACAAACACTGTATAAAACCATTATTGTAGAATGTGTATGAGAATCCAAGGGGGGTAAGGTGGGAACAGAGGGGTGAGGATTGGGGGGGAGTGGTTAATTATAGGGTTGTACAATTTGATGGGTGAAGGGAGGGGTGGGTAAAGGAAATGGGAACAATCTGGTATGAAAAACAATGTATACGGACTTTGTAAGTAAACCAGTATAAAATAAATTTATTTAAATTACAAAAATCCTGAACAATGCTGTTTAATATTTACAATGGCACTAAGTGTTTGTTTCAGAGTTTCGTGATTACTAAGTTCCTAATAATAGGTTAGAGACCACACATCAACATCAATACATGGTGATGTCAGAGTCTAGCTAGACTTGGCAGCTTTCCTTGGAACTAGCACACCCCTGCATCATGAAAATACTCTAATGTTAGAGTATTTTTACAATCTGCAAAAGGAACCTATAACCATTGGAGAAAACAAAGATGAGGACTTTTGCCTGTGTGAGTTGTGAGGCTAAAGAAGTTCTAGGAACTTCAGAGACCATCTTGCTAAACTTCCAGACATGGAGAACAGAACTGAGATACCCAGACTAATGAGATGATTTGTCTAAAATCATTGCATGTGAAGCAATCTAAGATTAGGCCTCAGGTCTGCTGCTATTCAGATAAACATAGGATTAAAAATAACTAATAGGTTTTTGGCAATTTGCCAATTTATCTCAACTCAGAAAAGACGATGCCAAATTGAATGCAAACACCAGCCAACATAATTCTCACACAAACAGAATAACTGCTACTGAGTCTGTTATAGAATGAGTTTCCAATGTCTGGCATGAGGAGTGATATGAGATGGTTTCTTAGATCTGAACACTTATGGCTGTAAAAGCGCTGGAATCTTCCTTCCCAGGCTGGCTGATGCAGGCCAACCTCTCATTTTTCCCCTTAATAATGTTATTATTCATATACATTGTTTGGAAGCAGGAGTGGCATCCACTTGCTAAATAACATGCCTTGGAAACTCTATGAACTTTGATAAATACCGATAGTTATAGAAAGGCTTTAGACCTTTTGCTCATAGGGTTACTATGAGTCATGCTCAACTCAATGGCAATCAACAACAACAACATATACATTGTTTTTCATTCATGTACATTGTGGGTTTTATTTCATCCTGGTTAAATTACAAAATTCGGATACATTGTTTTCCACAATGGGTCTTTCCCATTTCCTTTACCCATCCCTCCCTCTACCCATCAAACTGTGCAGCCTTATGATTACCCTCCAGTCCATCCTCTCTCCTCTGCTCCTACCCTCCCCTCTTTAAGAAGGGATTCCCCTCACCAGTCTGTGCAGAAATGATACCCCAGAAATACCACTAGGAATGGGTACTGAAGCATCTTCTATGACTGTTCAACGTCTGATCCCATGAAACTGTGGAGGTCTACAACCTCAGTTTGTCCAGATTCCTCTTCTCTCTCTGTTTAAACCATATCCTCAGGTCTAATCCGAAAGCCTCGAATACACATAGCACCAGCAAATATTGTTGAATAGATGAGTTTAGTTTTCAAAGTACCATTACTGGTAGCTACATCCCAGAGTTTCACTCTAGAAAAATTCAGCTTATCTGATAGCTAAAAAAAGTCATCTCTATTCTTGTTTACTAGATAACAGATTGAATAACTCCTTTGCTAAGATTTCAAGGCCTTTAAAATGAAAGCCAAATGATTAGTGAAACAAATAAAACAATTTCATTCCCTCAATCCCAAGGATTTTCTACACAAAGTCTTTAACATGAAAGCTAGATAGGATGATCAATTAAGAAAAGAAGTATTTTGGAGTTGGATAAGGCAAGGTAGGAAGGAAATTAAAGATTGTTTCTAAAACCATGTCAGCAATCACTGAATGAAGTCAGCTTGTTCCCTATTGGTCCAAGAAGAAACAATCAAGACTTGTGCTCTTGAACTTGCTTCTGGATTGGCCTCTTGCTTACAAGGGGCTATCTATCATTTGTCTTATTATATAATCAGAAACCCAGTATTATGAAGTTGTTGTTGTTGATTGCCATCAAGTGGAGCGTGACTCATAGCAACCCTAAGAACAAAAGCCCTGAAGACTGTCTATAACTATCAACATTTATCAAAGTTCATAGAGTTTCAAGGGCAATTTGTTACTAAAGATTTTTAAGATAAACACACCTACTGGTCAGCAGGAGTGGCATCCACTTCCTAAACAACATGCCTCCAGAAACTCTATGAACTTTGATAAATGTTGATAGTTACAGAGGCGCTTCAGGCCTTTTGTTTATAGGGTCTCTATGAGTCATGCTTGACTTGAAGACAATCAACAACAACTATTGGTTACTTATAGATTATTGTGTGAGCTGACATTTCACATTGACAATATAGAAAAAAATCTATTTTACAGCTATTTTGAGCACTAATAATGCATTGCTAGTAGCAATGAATGTTGAAGAGAGAATATTACTGCCTGTGATGATTAAGTTACTATGTGTCAATTTGCCTGGGTCTAATTCTTGATGGTTTGGCAATTATGTAATGATGTAATCTGGCAGTTATTTGTTGTTGTTAGGTGCCATCGAGTCAAGTATAACTCACAGCAACTCTATGAACAACAGATGTGAACCCTGCTCTATTCTGTGCCATCCTTACACTTCCTGACACATAAGAGCCCATTGCGGCAGTCACTGCATCAATTCACTTGGTTGAGGGTCTTCCTCTTCTTCACTGTCCCTCCAACTTTCCCAGCATCATGTCCCACTCCAAGGAATAGCCCCTCCTAACAACATGTCCGAAGAATGTGAGGTGAAGCCTAATCATTCTTGCCTCCTACGAGCACTCCAGCTGCACCCTCTCCAAGACATATTTGTTTTTTCTTTTGGCCGTCCATGGAATGTTCAGTGCTCTTCTCCAACACCACAGTTCAAAGACATCAATACTATTTCTATCATCCTTATTCTCTGTCCAGATCTCAAGTGACAACAAGTGATTGGAAAGACTAGGGCCTGAATCAGATGCACCTTAGTCCTCAGACTGACATCATTAGTCCTCAATAATTTGGAGAGGTCCCCAACTGCAGATTTGCAGTTACGTCAGTTATGTAATGATGTAGTCATCTTTAATTTTGTGATCTGATGTGATCAGCCTCAATTTTTGTATAATGTCAATTTTTGCATGGTGCTTTGTTCTTTGGACCTAACCATGTCAGTAAGTGAGGATGAGATGTTTTTATAGGTGTTATAAAGATTTCCTCTAAAGAAATCTTGTACTACAACTTAGTTTGTCTTCAAGATCTCAATAATAATAATAATAATAATAATAATAATAAAATCTCACAGATTTTTGAGTTGCTTAAACTCATGGTGACTCTCCATGAGGTTTCAAAAGCTGTCAATCTTAACAGGAGAAAACAGGCCAATTTTCTCCCAAGGAGTATTTGGTGGATTTGAACTACTGACCTTTTGGTTAGCAGTGCAACAAACTATACATTATACCACCAGAGTTCCTCAATGATATAGTTAAAGCCTATTAAGTACTTACCTGGTACTTTCTATGTATTACTTCATTTAGACCAGGTTTTTAAGCACCCATACTATGGTAAGGAACTCTGGTGGTATAGAGTGCAACATGTCAGGTTATGGACCAAAAGGGTGATAGTTTGGATCCACTTGACACTCCATGGAAGAAAGATGGCCAGTTTCTTCTCAGAAAGATTTAAGGGAAAAACTCAATAGAGGGTTGGGATAAGTCAGACTGAGCTTGATGGCAGGGAGCATAGTTTTTTGTGCTTACTGATAGGCTAGACACTGTCTGGACACTAGGAACAAAGTGGAAGCACATCTTTCTCCCATGGAGTGGCTGATGGGTTCAAATCACTGGCGTTTTGGTTAGTGCTTAACTGCTGTATCATCGGGACTCATTCCCCATAAGATCAACTCAACTCACTGCTGTTGAGTCAGAACGGACTCAGAGATGACCCTGTAGTGGGTTTTCAGAGGCAGTAAATTGCACAGAAGACTGCCCAGCTCTTTCCTTTGTAGCAGCTGGATTTGCAGTGCAACTCCTTACCCATTAAGCCACCAACTACTCATTTTTCTATTTTATGGATAATGAAACTGAGGCACACAAAGGATTAAAAATTCTCAAATGTACCAGCAGGTGGCTAAGGCCACTTACAGATTCTAACCAGACATCATCAAAATGTAAAGCAATTTAAACAAAGCAGCCAGTTCCTAGTCACATTATCATCAACAGCTATCTGTCAACTTCAAACCTTGTTTCCTATTTAATTAATCTCCTTATAACAGAACTACTCTCTATAGAATACATGCTTACATCTAATCCTTAAGACATCTGATAAAGGAATCACAGTCAAATGATATTTATTTATACTCACTGTAGAATAAATTGAGGATGTGCTAGAAACCAAGGAAAGTGAGGATCCATGAACTATTAAAGACAAAAAAGAAGAAATAGTGAGTTATTATTACAAGGCACTAGTAAAGTGACTATTAAAGGCTGAGACATTAACACAGTACCGCAATCTCTATTTCACTCTTCCTGGCTGGATGACAGAGCAGTGTCAAACAAGGACAAACTTGCTAAGGGAGTCACTTTTATTTTCTTTCCCCCCTACAACCTTCTAAACAATTTAATTTTTTCTGAGAAAAAAAATCACTAGGAATAAGGAAAGGCAGGTACATAAGGATTAATGGAAATCAGAATTATAGGAAGGGAGTGGAAAATCATGATTTAATTGTGGGAATCGAAATTAATGTTATAGAATAAAATGTGTATGCATGGTGGAAAGCAAAATGAATTTCCTTTCTAACTTAAACCACAATTTTTAGAAAGGGGGAAGATTATGGACTGCTTTGAGAATCCTCTAGGTCATTCTGCTCTGTCCTGTAAGATCCCTGTAAGTCAGAAATGACTAGAGCTGAGGGGGTTTGGTTTTGACCCCTCAACAACAATTCTCTTCCCCCCCCCCCTAAATTTTTCAGCAAATACTCTTTTGGAGATCTTTTTATTTTAAAATCATTTTCTCTCCTAAAAAAAAAAAAGCAAATTAATAATAATATTTGAAAAAAAGGAAAATAGAAGTAAAGAATGGTTACTGGACAAAAAATTTCAAATATAAAGGAAGTGTTAAGAAGCATATTCATCATGATAAACTCCGTATCTCTTAATTCCATTATCAAGAGACAAGTTATTACTGTTTCAGCATATTTTATTCCAGTCTTTTCTAAAAAGACCTTCTTTTAGGGCTGAAATTGTGTGTGTGTGTGTACGTGTATATATATATATATATATATACCTTATAACCTGTTAGTGTCTTCTAGGGAACGCTAGTGGCCTAATGGTTAAAGAGTTACCAACCCAAAAGCAGTTTGAACCCATCTACTCTTCTGTGGGAGAAAGATGGGCAGCTTCCTCCAGTGCAACCTATAGCCTCAGAAAACCCACTGGAGTGTCAGATATGAGTCAGTCTCCCACTCAACAGCAATGAGTTACTAGCATCTGTTACTTTTATATGAAGAGGGAAATGGGCTTATCGCTATGTAAGTAAGTGGTTCTCAGCCACAGTAATGTCACTCTAGATGACCATAGTGGAACCCCAGGAAGCATGCTCTCTTACCTACAAAGTGTCAAGAATGTAGTGTGCTCTTTTCTGTTTACGACTTAACTTTTTGACTCAGAACCATTTTGGTATCCCCTTTAACTACTCGCCTACTCCCAGCCAGTGAGGACATTTAGTATCTGTTCTCATAGAGTTTTAAAGCGTGCCCTTTCCTAGGACAGGGAATGAATTCTGGCTGGCTTCTCTTTGTGGAAACCAGGTTGTTTAATGACATTTTCTTGGTTACTCTTTTGGCCACATGTTTGAAAGAAAGAATTCCCGTTGAGACATCCAAGACCTTTTAATTAGGTACAGCTTTCCTGACTGTGGGTGGAATGCTTCTCCCCCTAAACCACTCAGTAACGTGTGGTCTGCAAGTAGGCGGCTTGGGAGTAATTTTCCATCTGTACTAAATGGTGTTCACTTACCACCTAAGAAGTGAACTCAACTTGGCTTGCACACCGCGGAAGCTACCTGCCAACAAGATGAGCATCTCAGCCTAACACTTAGGTGTCTCTATCACACCTTTTCAACAGACCTTCCTGACTCACTCTTCCGTTATACTTTCCCATCACATTGTATTTTCTGCACAGAAGGGTACAGACGGTCTTCACGTCTTTCCCAAGAATGCCCTGCATTGTTCTTTCTTGACTCATAGTCTCCATCAGCGCTGTACTTTTGCTTCGGATGCTTGTAATTTCTGCCTGTCAAAATATCTAAGATTGGCTCAAAAGATCCCGAGTCGGTCTTCATTTCCCTGATCTTGGCTTGTCATCCAGACCTTGCTCCTTTTACCAGGTGCTAAGACAGCTCTGAGGCTGTTCCTATGCCATCTCTTATATCCATGCTGCCCAAACACCCTCAGTTCTAAATGCTGCTTCCCCCATCTTTCCTCCCTCCATGATTCATCTGATGATGCATGCTTTATTTAAAAAAAAATCTTTTTAAGGTGTTAATAGTCTATGATGGCTTTTGATGCTAACTATTTCCACATATTAATAACAGAGGCCTCTAATGTTCCTACTTCAGTTACAATCAGGTGACACAAGCCAATTGGGGGGTGGGAGATTATTTTGGAGGTCAAGTTGGGGAAGAGATGAGGGTAACAAGAACCTACCCTTCAATCACACTTGTATAAATGCGCTGGCAGAGGCCATTTTCAGAGGGCTGCTGTATGGAAGGTTTTTCTCCACCTCATAAACACAGGCTTATTAACACCGCCTCCAGCAACATCTCAGCACAAGCGTGGTGCCTCAGGCGGAGATGAGTGCATCTGGCAGGCTTTCTCTGTAATTAACTCCACTTACTTGGCAAATTGCAATAGCAAGGCTGTGGTCCAAAGAAACAAGAGTTTGTGATTTCCATATTTGACCCCAAAACGGAACGTAGCCTGGCTGAACCACTGGAGCTGGCCCTTGATCATGTGAGGTGTGCCAAGTACAGCTGGGTTATGTGGCTTGGGTACTTTTTTGGAATATGGGAGTTTCAAGGCAAAACAGCTAAAGTATGCCATGCTGTTTTCCTCCCCAAACGTGATAAGGGTGAGACCAACAGACAGAATGAACTTGCTGGAAAAGGGACTGAACACTTTTAATGTTAACTTGCTAAAGGTTTTCCAGGACTTCTCTTAGTTAATCTTCACTTCAACTTTCTGAAGCAGTACAATGTTTTCCGCAATGGAGTGTACTAAAAGTAACAGGCTGAGCAGAGTCAAGGCCCGTCTCCGAGATCTCATTCCTAAGTGGAGGTGCCAGGATTTCAATCACATCTGTAATGCAAGGGTTAGAAACACAGCAAGCTGCAACAACAGGCTTCTCTGTTAATAAGTCACACTGCTCTTGTGCATTCCATATAAACCGAGGTGTGGTAGTTTCTGCATTTTAGGACACATTAATGCTTGATGATGATTGATGAAGTCATTGCTACTTTTTGTTCTTCCCTTCCAAAAGCACCAATTTTAAATATGCCTTCAGCATCTGCCTAAAATGTATACTTCTAAACTTGACTCTAAGTTTGCAAAATGCATTTGGTAGAAACTAAGCTACCTGAAATAACTTTGAAAGGTTGCATCTGGGTCATGCCTGTACCTAATCTCCATATTTATTATCCCCACTTCCTTCAGAATGGAAAGTGCTAATTAAATCACACAAATCTTCACACAAGTATTTGTGCTAATTCCTCCTAAACGTCTTCTATCCTGGTTTACAGTATACAATCAACCCATTTGACTGTAGTAATTCTAATAGGTGCTAGTCTACTTTCAATTTGTAGTCTTGGAAACCCTATGGGGCAGTTCTAACCTGTTCTATAGGGTTGCTATAAATTGGAATTTTACTTGGTTGTAGTGTTATTGTTAGGTGCCACTGAGTATGACTCATAGTCACCTTACAAACAACCAATCTGAACGCTGTCCCAACGTCACAATTTCTAGCACACTCAAGCCTACTGCTGCAGTGACTCTGTCAATTCACCTGGTGGAGGGTCTTCCTCTCCTTTGTCATCCCCTCACCTTTCTTTCTCCAAGGAATAGCATCTCCTAGCAACATGCCCAGAGTATACACAACGGAGCTTTGCTATCCTTGCCTCCAAGGAACACTCGGGCTGCACCTTTTCCAAGACACTTCTGTCTGTTCTTTGGCAGTCCATGGACTTGATTTGGTAGCAATATTTGGTCCAAACATGAGACATGATTTTTTTTGTCCTCAACAATAAACTGTGAATAAAGCTTTTTTATTTACACAGTGGAATTTAAAACACCTAATTAAACAAGCTTTGTTACTGTTGTTGATTGCCTTCGAGTCAAGCATGACTCATAGTGACCCTATGAAAAGAATAAATCTTTTTTTTTTCTACACAGTGGAATTTAAAACACCTAATTAAACAAGCTTTACTGTGTTTTTATGCGTTCTGGTGGTGCAACAATTAAAGCACTCAGCTGTTAACCGAAAAGTTAGTGGCTCAGACTGACTAGCTGCATCTCAAGGGAAAGAAGGGGCAGTCATCTTCCTCCAAAGACCAGCCTTGGAAACCCTCTGGGCAGTCTATACTCATACGAGGTCATAAGTGAGAATCAACTCTGCAGCAGTAAGTTTACTTTCTTCTTGAGAAGGTAATAATAGCCCTGGAGGGAGCTCTGGAGACCTAGTGGGTAAGGAGTTGCACTGCCAACCCGAAGGCATGTAATTAGAATCCAGTTGCTGCACTGCAGGAGAGAGATGGGTGATGTCTTCCTGTGCGATTTACAGCCTCTGAAAACCCACTGGAAGGTCAGTTATGAGTCAGTTCTGATTCTACGGCAATGCGTGTGTAGTTTAATACTCTTGGAAGAAACAAAATTCATCTAATGTCGTATCTCCCAGACGGTTAAAACATAAAATCACATGTTGAGAATCTCCTCTCTTCAAATCTGATTTCTAACCCTGTGCTTCAGTTCTACCATAGCACGACCCGTGGGTGAACGCTTTTTATCACTGTCACAGTGACATCTGGAGAGTCCACAGCTGGGTTACCTGACGGCTTGATTCCAGATGGAATGAATAAATAAAAGCTATCTGATTTTGAAAGAATGAAAAAAAAAAAAAAAAAAAAGGTATCTGATGATACTTTAATGGTCCTGGACCTTTATGAGGCAGTGTGCTTGTTTGGACAAGTCTCAGGACTGAACATGGTTCAGGCAGGTAGACATGTGACACAGAAGATGAATATGGCACCAGAGGGACTCCACACACAAGTCATCATCTGAGGGCTAGGAAATACTCCATGGCCATGCGTGGCTAGGACGCTCACTAGGACAAAGTTAAGCACAAACTGCCGACTCCCTCACCTACGGTTAATACATCCTCCACTATTACAGCTCTCAGTGTTTATATGTAAGTTTTTAGCTCTTAAATCTAGCAAAAACACTTGTAGTAACTCAGGATCCACTCCTCCTTAACTCTCTGTCTCAGCAGGTTTCCATATATGGATTTGCAGGCTTGCATTTGCTCACTTGATGCAAATGACACGTAACTCAGGGGAAAGGGTACTAAGCTGCCGGGAAGATTAACCAGAGGACAACTAGTATGCAACCAAACTCTTTAAAAGTCTCATTAAACAGAACACTGAGCTAACACAGAATCCTACATTCTGCATTTCTCTTTCTCTTGACTTGGATTCTTTTAAACCACCTCAGGTTTGTTCTGTCCTATCTGGAGAATGTTGGGCTTATTTCCCACCTTGACAGGGACTGGGAGCAGAGATATGCACCCATGTTTTGTTCTGCTGACAGCAAAAAAAGGAGGCACCACTAGAACCCCTCAGCCTAGGCTCACCTATCATCTGGCTAGAGACTTTTAATGGCCAGGAGGCCAAAACTGAAACTGTGTCTACAGGCTGTAACATGGAATAACATTATTATAAAAGCATTAAACATGTGCATGCATTGTCTCATTTAATGTTCATAACTCCATGAGGTAGGCTCTATTATTACTCTCATTTTATTGGTGAAAAAGGTACAGAGGCGAAATAACTTGCCTGAGATCATATACTTAAGAAGTGGTGAGGATGGAATTCAAACCCAGCAGCCGGACTCCATGCTCTTAACTATTAGTCAAGAAGTCCAAAAGGACAAAAACCACCTAACACCACCGCTATAAAACAGGACTGACATGGGAGAGGGGGGAAACTAAGCAAGGAAGGGATAAATAATGAACACTGAATTGGAGCAGATGAAGAAAAGAACTGTTTAAAAGGAATGTATGATTAGGCATTATCTGTATGACAGCAGTCCAGAATAAGAGGTGCATAGCAAAGTGAGCCTGGGGGAGGAAATTATGCAACAATGATTTTTTTCTTTTTGTGAACAGAGAAGAAGGGGTTTGGAGGAAAATGTGCAACAATGAGTGAAAGAAAAATCTAACTTTTTACTAAACTTTTGTTAAAATTATAATTTAAAACCCCCCCAAAACAAGTTCAATGTCCTATCAGTCTTATTTCTGAGAGACTTTCAAAGGGGCAGGGAGTAATACCCCTTCACAACGTTTTGACTGTTTGCTCCATTAACTCACACCTCAAGTCAAGGAATGAGGGGGAACAGAATCGCTTATGAAGAAGGCTGACAAAGTTCCCCACAGAATTTTGCTCCCAAAGCTCTGATTAAAATGAAAAATACATAGTTAATCCAAACCAAAATATTTACAATCAGCTGTAAAAGAAGCTGAGCACAACTGAAGGTAATAAATGAAAAAGTAACCAATCAATCCATCAAACAAACACCAAATACTCAAAGAACGAAATGAAAGAGGTATAATTCCCCACCATTCCCCTAAAGCCACAGGGGTACATTGAGACAAGGAATGAGCTCTGCTGGTCATTTGTTCTGTCAAGAGTAGCTGAGCTTCAAGATGCAATGCATGTCAAGAAGCCATGGCCTAAATCCAGGGCAGAGAAGATTAGACTAAACCTTGGTCAACCCTAAGGTGCACTAATGCTTTCAGTCTCTTCCCTAAAATCCTCCAAGGTTAATGAAAGGTACGTGGGAGTACCGGAAGCACTCACAGGAGGCTCTCAAGTCAGTGAACTGACTGTCAAACACTCCTGTGGTGTCAAGAGCTCATTGTTCAAACTGGCTGTCTTAGCCTTTGACTTTGCCAGGTGGATGGCCGGAAATAAGTGAACTGGGTGTTAGCCTGTCCACAAAGGGACTGGCTAGTACTGTCACTAGATTGAGCAGATTCAGCTGCAGATTTGAGAATCTTATCATTAGCAAAGAAGCAGCAAGAGAACGCTGCTTGCCTTTTGGGGCCAAAGATTCTTGTGCTAGCCAGACCTATGGGAGAGTAGCCACCACCAAAGTGGAGCACCAAAGACATGAAACAGAGCTGCACTTAGGACGTCTACTCCTAGAACCAGAGCTAAGAATCTCTGTCAAAGTTTGTTGGAGGCCTAGGGGGTAGGATGTGTCATAATTGGCAGGACTAAGAAATGAAAGCTGCAAGGCTGAAGGGTGAGATGCCTGTGAATTCACTTAAGAAGCTGTCCTGACTGACTGATTATATTTCCTACCAGTCTGAATTGTAGCCTTTGGACTCCCCTAATGTGGTCCTGTGTGGTCTTGGTGCTGGGATGAGTGAAAAGAAGAGCAGGAGCTTGGGGGACATGTCTGACCTCGTAGGAATTGGTTTTGCATTGTTGAAGCTGTTGATGGAGGCAGTTCCCCATTGTGGAGTTGATAAGTTCAGATATGGCAGTCCCCACACAGTCCTTGCTCTTTTTATACACAATCAGAGAAGACAAGTCTTCTGCTTACCTTCTTCAAACCCATCCCGGAATGAGCCAGAGCGACTCATGGTCCTGCTCTTCTCATCCAGGGACATGGAGCTGTTCCGGAAGCGGCTGTCAGTGTACGGGTCATACTGCCCATCAGCATTGGAGAGGCTATGGGTCCTCAGCATGGTTGGGTTGGATAAGCTCATCTGGGTGACAGTGGTGGGACTTGCTGGAATGGAATCAAAAGTTTGGAAATGTCATGCTTGTTCAGTTCTTACATGAGGACAAACAAATAGGTATCTGCTTATTTTCAGTCACACACATTCCTGCCAACTTCTCTCCCTGTCTGTTTCCTAAAAGGTGGTCACATCAACACTGAGTTACAAGCTCAGAGCTAAAAATAAGGGAGGAGAGACAGGTCATTTCCAAAGCAAAGCTCTTGGCTTCAGCTTTCCAACTTGGCACGCTCAGACAAGCCAGTGTCACCTTCCAGGCATCAGCTAATTACTCCCTGGACTCATCTGGAACAATTCTTTCTAAAGTCAAAGCCCAAAATAGTTCAGCCCAGCTTTTGATCAGATGGGAAGCATTTATGCATAACAAGAATCTCTTGCCTCAAAGAGTTATGGCTGGGAAAGAACAATACAGACTCAAGTCCCATCACCACAAATAGAGAACATTTAATGATAGTGTATAGAGAGCTTTTAACTCAAAGGGTACACATTTACCTGAGCCAAAACTGACCTTAGAACATGCTATACATTTTGGCAATGTACATTTTTCCCCCCAGAAGTATCTATTCAGTTAATAAAAAATTAAGATTTAATAAATGGAGATTTTATTTCCATAGCCATGATATATATACTTATTATTTGTTGACCCAAAATCTTTCTTTCACAAAGCCACACAAAACATCAACAGCCTCAGACAGTGTTCTAAAAAGACTATCACAATTGCTCTGTTAATTCCTTTATCTTTTATGTATATTTTGGATTATTTTCCCCCTTGTATTAGTTTTTACTTATGCATTTTTAAACTCTGTTGTTCATATCTTTTGACTATAAATATGACAAATTATTTATAAAATAATAAGCTTTGTTGTTATGTGCTGTCAAGTCGCCTGGGACCCATAGTGACCCTATGTACAGCAGCTCTGAACCTTGCTCTGTCCTGACCCAGTCTAATTCTGACACACCCATCCCTATGGCCCCAGTTACTGTATCAGTCCATATCATCCAGGATCTAGTTTACAAACTATACCTCTCCTGAATTTATTTTCCCAGGTAGTGTAGTCCATAGAGTTGCACTTTTAAACCCAAAGGTCACACATGCCTGTCTGATGATTTGAATCCACTTGTAACTCCAAGGCAGAACGCTGAAAAATCTTCCTCTACGTAGTTTGCAGCCACAGAAACTGCTGGAGGGTCAGCTATGAGTTGATTCTGACTTGATGGTAGTGAATTTTAGGTTTTTAATTCTAAAATGCATGATGAGATTGGAAGGCAGTTTCCATCTCTAACATTCCAAGGCCTAGCCCCTACCCTATAATATGCAGCTGTTTGCTTAGGCTTTCCTCATAGTTTCAGCTAGCAATCATCTTTCCTGAATACAATATTAGCTATCTGTTTATATCCCATTTAGACACAGTTTCAGTGAAAGCTCTGGATTGCTCTTTCTCACTATTTTATGCATCTAGGTAGATATGCTTCTTCTTTTTACAAAGACTCTACTGATATATCAGCAGGGACTACATTACAAATTCTTTTCTCTTCCCCACTGTGCCAATCAATGCAACATGACAGTAGAAAGTATTTCTAAGAATACTAGCTTAATTACAATCTGACTGTTCTCCCCTAGCTAAAAAGATAACCAAACATAAACTGTATGCTGTAAAATCTACTTCTCCTGAGGCCTTGGAAATACAGTGCATTCTTTTCAGTGCAATTACCCCCTAGGTATCAAAAAGGAAAAGAAAATTTCAATGCTATTATCCCATTTGTATAAACCAGAAAAAGAAAATCAGAGTATCAACACCTTGGCTATTTTCTCTATTTCTTTGCTATCAATCTCCTATACTCAAATGGCACAGCTTAGAGCAGATCAGTGACTGAGAGTGATGTGACCACCTGTCTATGACCCCATCTCTTGACAGACACAAGATGGAGCTATGGTGGCTCAGTGGTGAGGAGTCAGGCTGCCAACCCAAAACCATGATGTTCAGATCACCAGCTGCTCTGTGGGAAAAAGAGAGGTGATATCCGATCATGAAACCTACTGCCTCTGAAACCTGCCAGAGGGTTAACTATGAATCAGCTTAGACTAGATGATCCGTAACAGCTTCCAAGACCAAGATAATCACTGCTGATGAACCCAGCTAATGATAAGGGGTTACTCACCAAGTTGGGAAAAGTTGAATCTGGTCCCGGAGGGAGAAGTCACACTGGAGCCAGAGGAAAAGGGGGAATTGGAAGCGGTATCCTGCAAACCTCCTGCAGAGTGGGACCGTAACCATTCTTTAGAGTCTTCTTGTGTGCGAAGTTGGGAGGTGGGAGTATACCTAGATAGACAGAAATCAAGCTGGGATTAACTATACATGACATTTATGAAAATGAACTCTGCAGAAGTGAAGGTAAATATATATAAAATATATGCATCTAAAGATGATTTAAAAGAGCCACATCCCTACACACCCTGAAACTTATTAAGTTTCTTAAAAAATTTTTTTTAACTCCCTACTTAGCCGCCTTTGGGGAAAATTGCAATTCCTTTCAGTTTAAGAGAAATATATAAAAGAAACAAGACGTAAATGCTCCAAAGAGCCGTCACTGGGCGTATCTGTAACATGTTGATTCATGACAGTGTCATGTCAAAGCCCCCACCTTGACAGCACGGAGGCAACAATACATGCTGCTGTCAGAGCTCTGAGGAGCCTTTCCTCAGCTAATGCATGGTTTCTGTGTTCTGGAGCACAATAAAGTAGCCCTGAGTCAGCGTGAAGCAGACACCACCTTTGGAAAGGGAAGAGGTCCAAGACTGCTGGTGCTTATAGCACTGGCTACAACCAAGCACAGATTAGCAGGCTTTGTATATGCAGGGCCTGTAGAAGTTACATGGTTCTCCTCATTTATTCTTAAGTATATTTGGTAATGATTGAGCACATGGCAAAAATGTGCTAGGTGTCTTTACAGACACCGTGTCACTGAAGCCCCAGAACTCTACAACAATGCAGAGGCTGTTATTCCTGGTTTCAGAAAGAATATGTTCTTTATTCCGATATTTAGGGAAGGCAAGTGCCTTGACTTTAAAGCACACAGCTGAGACTCCATGTTTCTTGATTTTCGAATCTATGTTCATTTCTTCTTCCCTAAAGTTTACATCTAGAACTTGTGAAGTAGTTAAAGTACCGTTGGGTTTACAAGCAGAGGCGCCAAGGGCCAACCACTGACTCTGCAGTTAGAAAGCGACTTTTGGTATTCATGATGAGTTGCTGCTTTGTTGGTATCGAGTATGGATGTTTGTGTGGAGGGACTAAGCTAAAAATGGAGAGCAACAGTGAATGGAAACAGGAAAATGTTTCTTCCTCAATGTTTTTACTACAGAGTTTGATGGACACACAGTGTCCTAAGTCATGTCAATTACCTGTTCAAGTAATTTTATTCTGAATTTATGGAAAATCAGCTTAAAAACCCAGTTACATTATTTTGAAATGATAGAATCTACTACATAAATATATGTAGCCTTTCAAAATATCAGTACCTACTGTAGTTAGTTTTGGGACAACAATAGGGCATCAAAGTCAAATTCACATTAAGAGTGGCCTTAATTTAAGCATCTGGCATATAAGTTGGTAAGCTCACTCATTTCACTGTCACCAAATTAGAGCTGACTCACAGCTGACCATCCACTGGTTTCTCGGAGGCTGTGAGTCACGTGGGAGGAGATTACCCACCTTTCTCTCAGGGAGTCACTGGTGGATTTGAACCATGACACACACACCACCTTTGGGCTAGCAGTGGAACACTCTATGGACTAGGCTACCAAAAGCTGCTTCTATTTGTTGACAAGTACTCCCAAGAGACATGATATAAACTACTAGGAAACAAAAGGTTTTGCCAGTTCCCCCTTCCAAGTACTCTTTCTGTTAGAAAATATGTTGGGGATTTTTTTTCCCTCAATACTTTCCATCAAAGGTTCTTAGAACTGGCTCGACTTGTCACTCTTAGTAAAAGAAAGCATTGATACCTACCTCACGTCACTGTTCAAAATGCTCTCAACCTTAAGAGCTACACGTTATTAACTACAGACACACATGACAGCAATGAAACATTTCATTCCAAGTTCCATTTATGCAAAAGCACTTAATGCTTAGTGCAAGGTGAAGCTGATGCTACGAGGAACGAGGTGTTTAGAGAGCAAGAGAAATGACAGCTGCAACCAGAAGACAGTAAGATCATGAAGGTGGCATTAGCAAACTGAAATTCCTCGGGGTGGCAAAGTGATTCAGGTGATGTGAGCAATGGTGACTTACAGCATCTTGCTTTACCAGGACCAGAACCACAAATGAGCCCTAGCCACTACTTTTTAGAAATGAAAAGAGCCTTTTCTTTATTTCCCTCCCCCATTAAAAAAAAAAAATATCAGACACAAGTCTTATCGGGCATTGAAGGCTGAGCCAGTCTTTGATTAGACTATTGAGACAAGTTATCTGTCTTTAGTAATTTGATATGGCGGGGGAGAGAGGGATTCAAATTTGGGTGAAATCTCTCCTTCCTCTGCTCTTGTCCTTTGTACCAAATCAACATGCTGTAAGTCATGTTCTTTCTCTCGGAAGAGGCCCGTGAGCAGGATGGTCAGGGTGCACTGCTCAGTGATTAGCCCAGTAGCCCCGGAAGCAGCAGTGCGTGTGGACCGGCCCATGGATGACTGTCGTGGGATGGTTTACACATCAGGCCTGGAGAAACACAGACCCTGCTCAAGCAAATGGGCCAATAAATGGAGAGGGGAGAACGGGAGGGGAGTGATGGCAAGATTCATCCAAAGGGTCCTGCTGTGGTGGCCAAAGTGGAGAACCCCAGCCCAGACCAGATCCCCATCAGCCACGAGAGTCACACAGCCAAGCTCCAAAGCCACAACAGATGGCATGGACGCGAGGAGGAAACACAGATACCTGAGTCCTTTCTTAGGCAAAGTGTTCCTATCAAGGTGCGGGTCACTGTAGGAAAGTTAAAACAAAAATGAACTTCAGAGAAGGGAACACAGGGAATGGGAAGGGGAGAGAAGCTTGGGGAAGGGGCTACAGAGGTCTGAAAAAAGAGAGCAGTACTAACACCCACATTGCCAGGACGGCTCCCTCATCCCACTGGGCATGCAACACATCCACACAAAGCAGAGGAAAGCCCGTCCCTGGCCTGTGCTGACCTTAGTGCATACTTTACCCCCAGCTGCCCAACCTGAGGGGTCTCCTTTGCCCCCTTTCAAAGCAAACCTCCAGGGCTGCCAGACCTTAGACAGAGCCTGTGCCTTCAGCAGCCCATCTCTGCACCAACCTTACTGCTACTTGGAAATGGAGATGCCAGCTTCTCTAAACCCCCAAGTCCTAGCCTGCTCCCTAACTGCCCCTGGCAAGGACTTCAAGTGGGAAAAGGGACTCGTTGGAGGGTTTCAAGACACTAACAGTCTGCATATTTGGAATTCATAAGCAGTGAAGTAAATTCCAGGTTCCCCTGAGTTTCTGTGGCCCTTGCTAAGTGTAGCTAGGAGCTGAGTCCTGCGCCCAGGTCAGGGCATGTTACAACTTGCTGGTTGATAAAGTCAAGGCATTTGGATTTCCAAAGAATAGGAGTTTAAAGGCTTGGTTTGGTGTCTGACAAAAACAAGCTTTTTGTTACTGATGGGGTGAAAAGGTTTTACATTAAACTTTTTTTTTTTAACATAAAACAACATCTGTGTATTATGTTTGGCCAAACTATTGCTCCCCCACAAACTTAAGGTCAGTATCCACCCCTGCAGGCCCACTCACAGGGGAGCTGGGGGGCAGACACAGCCTCTTCATTTGCAAAGTCTCAACACTCCACATATTCTGTTTCATGATCATTACAGGAAATGGGCACATGGAACACAACAGCCCGCCGGACAGAATACGCCAAACTGCAGCAAAGGACTTAGAAAGGGAGAAGAGGCAGCTGTGTGGGGTGGGGAGTGGGGGAGCGGGCAAAGGTGAGGGCCACGCTGCACAGTGGGTGGTAGATCATTGCTGGGGCTACAAGAGGAGAGGGGAGAGAAAGGGAAGCGGGGCAGGGGTGGGGGGCAGGAGCATGCCACAGGAAAGCTGAAATGCAAGTGAGAGCTGAAATGCAAGTGTCCTGCGCTTTGCCGGACAGCGGAACAGACCCTCACTGGCATGTCCGGGTGCCACAGAGTACACTGGAGCCACAGATCACAAACACAAGCGGAAGCCTCAGGCCAACAGCCTTGCGCGGAACATCTAGCTGGACACAGATGGGTAGCGAAGCCTTGAGAGGGCTTGGTGGGGTCCCGGGCCTACAATGTCATTACCTGTCCTGTTTCCTGGGCAGAGTACTTCTGCAGAACTTAGGGCTAGCAGCAGGGGAAGAGAGAGGGCTAGAAGTCCAGGCAGGTGGAAAACAAGAGAAGGTACATTAGATTGGAAGAAAGTGGAGGCGTTGTTATATACAGTGATCAGAACAATTTTCTCATTCCCTGTGCTGATGCTGGCTTTCTTCCCTAAGTAGACAAACTCAACACGTGTCAAAACGGCAGTGAAACCCAGGACTCCATGGGTGCTTTTAATTCCTCGATTTACCATCTCTGAGGCTGCACTCCTTCGGTTGGCCAAGACCACATCTTCTCGGCTGCCTACAACAGGCTGCAGCTGGCCACCTTGTTTGCTTGCATAATTGCAAGCGGTGGGGAATGAAGCAGCTGATGAACAAATTGACTAACACGAGGGAATTTCAATGGCAGAATGTCATTCAAATAGAAGCATTCAGTCTGCCCTCAAGAGACTACTAGTGGCCCAGAGCAGAGAAAACCACAATGAAAAAAGGGTAACAGGCAGCAGGGCCAAGATGAGCTCCACCCCAAACTGGCTTCTTAAGGACAGGCAGAGCCATTAGAGAGAGAGAGAGGATTCACAGGCAAAGGGCAGTTAACAAGTGGGCTCCTTAACATCATCATTTACACCTGGGGAAGGAGGACCCCTTGAGGGAAGAGGCAGCCAAACAGTCAATACCAACCTTTCTGACAGCGTGGTCTTCACACTGTTAGTTCTGACAAAGGGAGTCAGAGAGTCGTCCTTCGAGGAGGCGAGGAGGCCAGTGGAGGAGTTGTGACTCAGTCCCCCTCCACTGCTGAGGGAAATGTCAATGGATTCACAGCTGGTATGGAGGCTGCTGACAGACTGAAAGCCCAGGCCGTCCTTGCTAACGGCCGAGGAGCTGCTGGCGTTGGTGCCCCAGGTGAGGCTGTTGGAAGGGCCCGAGTGGGCTGAGCTGGGGCTGGAGGCTAGAGGAGACTGGTTGATGTCCACATTCTTGCTGTAGAGAGGACTGCTGCTCCCGCTGCTCAGGACGCCACTGCCCGAGGGGGAGTCTAAGTTACCTTGCTGGGTCATGGTGGCGTGAGGATTGGAGATGACCACCGAATTTTTCATGTTTTCAGCTGTGGCGATGGGCACTTGCTTGGTAGGCTTCCCACCAAAGAGTCTGTGAAGAGACAGAGGGTTGTGCTGAACACCTGATGCCAAGGGCCATAGGAGCACCCCTGGGGCATCTGGGGGTGGTCACAGTCATTCCTAATGAAATGGCAAATAGTGGCCTACTGGGAGAAGTTGATTGTAAAATAGGCATGAAATTCTATGATTCAATTGGGACTTTAGCTCTATTTAAGCCAAGGGGCAACAGGGAGTACATTTCTAGACCTGGCCAATATCTTTCCCCCTTGCTTTCTATAATTAGACTAAGCAGAAAACCTGGCTCCTGAAAACATCTAGAGGGCAAAAAGCTGTCTTAATCGTCTTCGTATCCATGACTCCGGGCACAAAGCAAGCACTCAATTTATGAGGGTTCAGCTCAAAGGGATTTTGTTCCTTTGATCTCTGAGCACAGCACAAAGAATCATGAACTGGAGTCTAGAGGGTTTAGGGCCTGGGAAAAGCATCTCTGCAGATTTAGCCTCACTTGAAAGCCTGGCCGGAAAGATCTGTCCTTTAAGGCCAGAGAGCTTGTACTATCCAACGATAAACACAAAGATCTTGCTGGTTCTCAGACCAGATTATGGTGGGTGTGGACTGTTTATCTGTGACAGGTCATAGAGATGCTATTTCATGTCATTACTCTACTGCTCATATGCAGAAATGTGCCATTAGAAAAGAAGAATAACCCCAATAAAAAGTCCACTGCTATTGAGTGGAATCCTGCTCATGGTGACCACCAGGTTTCTGAGACTGTATCCTAACAAGCGAAGACTGTCTTATCTTTCTCTCATACAGCGATGGTGGATTCGAACCACAGACCTGTTGGGAATGACATAAATGCCTCCCTCTTCTGTTGGCAGGGATCTCTAGTTCTAGTAGAATGGCAAAATTGTCTTTAGGTCAGGCCTTTATATAATGTTAAGGCTTTATTCTCTATTCACTCAAGGCCACATGGGATGGGTAATTTCTGAAAAGTCACAAGGTTACTCCGAGTTAGCTTGACTTTTGGCTCCTCGCTTGACCTTGGTCAGCTCCAAACAACCCTATACCTCTTAAGTATTTTAACAACAAATAAATATTACTCAGCCCTACAATGCCTGGAGACAAAAGCCTGCTAACACCAAAAGAAGGAAAAAGCCTATTATACCAACCTGGCTTTCAAATGCTTAGTTATTTCTAGTGATGGGGGCCTCACCACTCAAAAGGATAATGTGCTCCATTGCCTAGCACTTCCAATCATCAGAAGAGCAAAATCCAACCCCTCTCTTTCCCTCTTTTTGCACATTGCTTCTAATATGACTGCTTATGTTAACAGCACAGAAAAGGCTCAATATTCTTTCTGTTGGCCCTTCAAATCATTCCAAAAGAATTATCACACTTCACCTACAATTTCTCCTCTCCAGACTAATGCACAGCAGGAGAACTGAGAACATCTTAACCATTTAAGGGGGTAGGGGGAAATGTAATTTAGCAGGAATTGGCTGAGAGGTAGGTGCTCAACACAGAGCCCAAGAAACAGCATGCATTTTTAAGTATTCTATTACACTAGCCTAAGGGTCTAGTAAAATGCCTTTGTAGTTACTAAAGGAAATCTATAATACCAAAGAGCAAATATTACATATAATACTTGAGGCGAGAAGCGGAGAACATTTTCATTTACAAGGCAATCTGTTAAAACAACAAAGAGCAGCCAAATAGGATCTCCCCCTGAAAAAAAGAATCATTACTGAAATTCTAATAATCAAGTCTAGACAAAGAACGGCGAAGTGCTTCATTATACCTTATGTGGAATGCTGCTTCTGAAGTCTCTTCAGGCATTCCTGTTCATCCCAAATAAACACATGTGTGTATATTCGAGAGATATATATATTCTGACCCCCACCCCCTCTTCCTTCTTAGGGATTTACTCTTTTCTCCAGATTTTTCAGAGACTGCACAATGAGCTTTAAACCATGTAGTTGCCACTGAGGGAGTCCAGTGAATATTAAGATGACATAACATGAAAATGGCAAAAGTTACACCAATTTAACCAGTAATCATTAAAAACCCAGTGAATGATACTCCTGCATAAAATTTCCACATTGGAATCGGGATGAGGATTATGCTTTTGCAAAGGATTTGGTATTCAAAATCAACTTCTTTTCAGAACACTTCTAAGAGTTTTGCTCAATTTTGTTTTTAAAGAAATGAAATTAAATGTAAAGAAATTAGATTTAAGAGACAAAGTTGAAATCATTGCTGCACGCATTCTTAAAAATTATAAAGAAATTAGATTTAAGAGACAAAGTTGAAATCATTGCTGCATGCATTCTTAAAAATTATAAGGAGTACTGAGCTCCTTGAGAAAAGGATGGGGCCAAGTTTCACTGTCTGCCATAATGATGTGGAAATTCAACCACCAAATTATCAAGGGGGAAAAAAAAGACTGTGACCTACCCAGATCTAAAGAGGATCAAGCAATCGTCTGACAAGGTAGCTAACTGCTACTGAGAGTTTCCTGTGGGCCAGAGACAGCTACACAGATTCATTTCCACAACCCTACGAGGTAGATTTTATCACCCCATTGCACAGATAAGGAAACTGAGGCACACTTTTGTTAAATAAGGTTGCAGGGTTTGTTAGGACACACTCATGATTTGAACTCAAACATGGATGATTCTAGAAGGTTATGTTTTCATCATAGTATGGGAAAATAATCTATCCAGGGTGAAACTGTGGACAGGATCTGAGCAAACAACTTTGCCTGAGGAATGAATGAAGAATAGCAGAGGCTGCTTTAAACAAGAAATAAGAAATGAATAATGCAGGATGTTATTAAATGTATTCCAGTTATGCTGTGTACCACTGGCTCACTTACCTGCGCAGTGTGGGAGAGGCCACATCTGGGTATTTGGCCCCGGGCTGTAGAGTGGCCTGAGCCGCACTGGACACAGGCTGGGCAGCTGGGTTCACCTTCACTGAGTTACAAGAGGCCACACTCTCGTTGTCTGACGAGATGCCTTTCTCCTTGTCCGTCTGGTTGACCAGGCCTGGGAGAGAGCTGCCCAGGGCCGTCTTAGAAGGCTCCCTCAGCTTGGGTACTGGCAGTCCTGCTGACTTGCTGCTGATGTTGGAATCTATGCTGCTGGTACTAGACCTGTTCCCAGCTCCACTGCGGCTGTTGGACTTACTCGGCCGTGGCAAACTTCGGTACTGTAAGTTTGTCCGAGAGCTAAGAGACAGGTACCCATCGTCCTGATTCTGGGCCCCATCCATGCTTGTCTTCCGGCCAGTAGACCGGCCCACAAGGGCAGACGACTTCGGGATCTTGCCCAGTGTGGCTGACCTGCTCGTGACAGTGGCCCCGCTGGCCGTGATCATGGCCAGACCGGCCGCCGAGCCGCTCTGCTTCTTGAATCCGAAGCTGTTGGCATTGGCAGTGGGTGTCCGGGAGCTGCTGGGAAGGGGCTTTTTGGACTCGTCCCCGCTGCTGCGACCCGCATCTGATGGGGAACGCTTCACCTGGGAGGCTTTGGGAGACAGCCTTCCTTTCTCCGACACCTTGGCATCGTCTGTTTTTCCTGAGAGAGAAATCAGCAAGGTTATCTGCAAACCAAGAACCCAGCTTACCCACCTCATCTGCTTATGATTCTTCTCTGCTCTGCTCCTTGGGGAAAGTAGACTCTTGGGAGGCTGAGGAAAAGGCTTTTTATAAAGATGATCTTGTCGGTTACTGTCACGTTAAGTCTTTTAGGAGATGTCAATAATTTTACTCATTTGCAAAGCAGGTAAAATTCACCCAGGATAAAGCAAAACCAAATAATCACTGGGCTATCTGGGAAAAATCACCGTTGTTCACCAGCCTTTCCCCTTCTCTGTTAAAAGGCTGTCTGACATTTCCAGAGGGCAGCCCTGTCTTCTTGTAAAAATATGGCCTTATTTACTCCCTAGTCCCTAAATCATGGACAACAATAACTTCACAACTGAACAGTCTGCAGGCACACCCCCTTGACTGGCCTACACAGGGTACCTGTCTCACCCTCCTGAATATGCCTCCGTAGGTAAGCCACCTTCAGAGCCTAAGAGGCTCCCACCCTTACAATAATTCCAAAGCAAAAAAACTAGGGATGTGAATTTTTAGGAAGGTTCACTAACAATAGAGTCAGAGCCCTCTGAAAACATACCTGGGGGTTTATAGCGAATTAGGAAAAACGTGTGAGTCAGTCCTTCCTGGAGTTACTATGGTTTTAGTTTTCAAACTGGCAGCGGACACAGTGGACACATTCCCCTTACTCACCAGTTCCTGGGGTCTTCAGTGTTCCCGCTGGGGCGGCGGGCTTCGTCCTGGGCATGGTGATGCCCACCTGAGCTGTCATGCCTCGCCGCCATGAGCCTGTCTGGGAGATGACAGGGTTCTTCCTGCCCGACGTGCTTTTGTCGGATTCATCAGACACGTCAGAGGGATTCCGCCTCCATTTGGAGCCCGGCTCCATCTTTATGCCACTGTCTGACCCTCCGTCTGACTTCTTGATGTCATCACCAGACCACAGGGAGTTCCTCTCCACCTGCGAGTGCTTCTCAGCATCAGTCTGCGGACAGAGACTCCCCAGAATTAGTCCCCCTCAAGTCCCAGGCAAGGCAGCCCCATGCCATGGAGGCAATAACATCAGCACGGAATTGGGTAAGGGAAAAAGGATAACTACTTTTACAGGGTTCAAGCCTTTGGACTTGTTCTAAAGCCTAATAGTTTGGGTCTAAAGGAAGGTAATGAATGAAAATGTATCCTAGAGGGCTGATCTGGCAGGAGAGTTAAAAGGGCCAAGAGAAAAGAGAGAAGGAGTCCTGTGGACGAGCAGCCCCGGAGGGGACAGAACGGGCCGCAATTCAACCACTAGCTCTCAGACTGGGAGAGCAGCCCCTACAGCTCCAGCGCTGGGTCTCTCACAAGGACCCAGCCGCCCAGCCCGGATCCTGGCTTCCCTTGTTCTTCCCAGCCCTCCACTGGCACTGAGATCTCTGGATCTAGCACAGCATCACGGCCTCACACACCGAGGGAGCAAACGAGCGTGGCTGCTGGTTTCACTCGGATCAGGGAGGGACAGGCGCTAGGAGGGAAGAAATGCTCAAAGCCCACTCCACCAACTGCTAAAAGCCAACGGGTGCCTGCTCCCACCCCGGCCTCATTTATATGTCACTATGTAGCTCCCCTTGTGTGGTTTTGTTCAGACAAGGGATATAATTAGTCAGTTTTCTTTGGAAGAGCTCTGACCTGCTGGCCATGGAAGCCAGGAGGGGACAGGGTGTGATGTTAATGATCTGCTGTAGATAAAAGGCTAAACAGAAGGCGTTGGGGGGCTTCCATGGAGGGGACATAAGGAGCAGAAGTAGCAGCATAGGGAAGGAAGAACAGCACCACTTTACAGATTTTTCTATTTTAGGACTGAATCTTGTATTTGCTATATTTAACCACCAAGAGTGGACAACATCAGCAAGGCGGGAAATTAAAATGAAAACTTGGCAAAAACTTGAGTGGTACCGATTCCTCCCTGTACTAAATATACTCGTCAGTGAGACCAAAGCTAGACATGGACAAGCAGTGCACACTCTCTCTACAGCCATTGGTGACCTCTTCTCTCTCTGTCCACTCCCTCCTTAAGGCCATGCATCCCCTGCAGCCACCATGCATGCCTTATCCATTCAGTCATCCCTAAGTACACACAGTGCACCAGCTGGGTCCAAGACCCACACAGCGAGAGAATAGAACATCCCTGACCATGAGAAGTATGGGCGGAGGCGCCCCCTCGTCTGGGTGAAGAACAGGAGATTCATCAAGGCTTGAGGGGTCCAACTGGCTGCCACCAAGCCAATTCCAATTCCTAGAACTTCACATGTGGTGAGTAAAAGAAAAACATGCCTTTCAAGCTATTACACACTAAGCAAATATCATCTGATCAAGGTCACTATCTGGTCAAGGAAGGTTAAGTAGCTAAGTAGTGCTGTCTTTATCTCCATTTCACAGAGTAAAGTTGCCCATTTCCTGCCCCAATTACCTCAGCCTGAGGGAATTCTAGCCGTCTTTTCAGACATTTTCAGTACCTTTATTCAGCCAGGATTTACTAAATGCTACTACTGAGAAAGTGAGAATCCGTGGACAAGATGGATTTCAATTTGTCAATTTTCTTATGATTCAATGAAGGATGCAGATGGGGGATAAACAAAGGCAAATAAATGAGCATTTGTGAAGTATGAGGAACGTTATATAGGAAAGGAGCAAAGAGTCAAAGACAAATGCTGGCACAGATGCAGTTTTTATTATGGTGGTGTGGTATCTTCTCTTTGAAGAAGTACCCTAAAAGAATGAGAAAACAAAATAAAACTTACCAGGATTTTGGGGACTTTGAAAGCATTCATTTGCTCATTCATTCATTCATTTAACAAATACTGTTGGGCAGCATTAGATGTCAGACAAGGTGGTATGAAGAAGTACCACGATGAAAAAGACCAAATCATTACCCTTGTCGAGCTTATATTCAAGTACATTCTAATACACTCCAAGCAGTACCAGAAAAATTTAATTTAGTTCATACCATATCCTAAGTCAATACATTATTTATTTTTTGCTGTGACTATGTCTTATTTCCCTAAATCAAGCTATAGTGCTATTAATAGTGGGAGAAGCAGCAGTAACAGCTGAAATTTATTGAGCACTTACTATGTACTAGCACTGTGTTAAAGTTAATTCTAACCAAAATGTCTCTAAGGAGGTTAGTTATTATTTTCCATATTATGTGAGGTGCAGAATGGAAAAGAAACTTTAAAAAAGCGAAGAAGTAAAGGTTTTCATATCACAAAGCAAAGAACTAAAGATGCTGGGATTCTAACTGAGGAAAGTCTAACTCCAAAGGCCATGTTTTGATCACTGTGCTGCAGATGGCTTCTTTTGGACAAATTTAAGGAGGAGGCATTAGTGAATCTCCCGTAGCACTTAACAAAACACACCCAGGAGATTCTCAATCCGTTCTGACTGGCCTGGTTGTTCTTGACTCCAACCCAAGGGAAGACATCGGCTGTGTGCCAGGATCCTGCCCAGCCTCCTTTAGGACCCTGGTTTATGCATGGTAAAGCAAGAAAGCACATGACCCTGGCCCAGGACTCTCCCCTTCCAGAAAGAGAGATCACCCAAACATCCCAACCCCCTACAACTTGGACCTGGGCAGTTGTTGTTGTTAGGGGCTGTTGAATCAAATACATCTCATAGCGATTCTATGAACAACAGTTCTGAAGTCTGTCCTATGTGGTGCTATCAGCATCATCTCTGACACACTCGAGCCCATTGCTGCACTCACTGTACAATCCATCTCACTGAGGGTCTTCCTCACCTCTGCTGATCCTCCATCTCCCCAAGCATGATGTCCCTCTCCAAGGAACAGCCTCTGCTAGCCACATGCCCAAAGAATTTAAGATGAAATGTCGCCATCCTTAACTCTAAGAAGACTTTTGTCTGCATTTTCTGTAAGACATATTTGATTGTTCTTTTGGCAGTCCATGGAATATTCAGTGCTCTTCTCCAACATCTCAACTCTTAGGCATCAATTGTTCTACGGTCATCCTCATTCATTGTCCAGCCCTTGGAGAGATAGCAAGTGATTGAAAAGACCATGGCAAACTTAGGCATTTGCCTTAGTACACTTCCTGGCTTTGAAATGACATTTACTTAGCAAACTCTAACTGAGCTATCTGCCAGACCATGTGGTCGCACCACTGAGGAGTATAACAGTAAATACCCAGAGTTTATAAATAGAAGGGCTAGTAGGAAATCCACACAGGGATGAAAAAAAAATGTTGTAGCCCTCCCTTTCTTCTTTGCTGTATATATTTACTAGTTGTTTCTATGTCTTTTCTGAAGGCCTTTTTCTTGTGTTATGAGCACAGTCCACTTGATGACACGTAACAACAACAACATGGAAACCCACTTAACTGAGGGAAGATAGAGACACAACCCATATATAAACTGGAAGAAAATCTGGGTGAATGGAGAGTATACCCAAAGGGCCTAATCTTCTGAGTTGAGACGGTAGAATCGCTGTGCAGCACGAGAAGTGTGGGGAGGAAAACTTGGCGTGAAGTATAGAAAAGAATACAGACTTTGAAGTTTGACAGACTCAAGTTCAAGTGCTGGGCTCAGCCACTCATTTCCTGTGTGTGACCCTGGGGCAAGCTGCTTGACTTCCTAAGATCCTTCCCAGCTCACAGAATAGAGCCTTCTGAAGAAGAGAGAGATATATTAAATAGTCTCATTAACAGAAAGGACTCTTAAAAGGTTGATGTAGACTCAATAAGCGACCCATGGAGGGACTCAATAAACTTGGGCCCTTATTACAACCACCTCGTCATTGCCACCTATACCATCACTGCCTCAGAAAATACCCAGCACCCTCTAGTCCTCCTCTTTTGGAGCATAACTAATTTCTGTCTTGCATGAGAGTGAGCCTCTCTTTCCCATTCATGGCCACAAGCCTCTAGACACCTGGGACAATTACCTTCCTCATGCCTTTATTTCCTGCAGAATAAGAAGCTGAATTGGCTGGCATTTCAGCCCTAGTAACAACTGAAATAGCTATCACCATCATCAATCTTATCCTACCACCTGCCACTCTGTCACTCATCTTGCTAGGATCTGTGCTAAAGTCCAAAGTGTCTCTCTCCTGTCGTCTCTCTCTCTATGTATGTATGTATGTATGTATGTATGTATGTATATATACACATACATACATACACACACACATAAACACATATATACACATAAATGTACACACACATATACATACAGGTGTGTCAGAGACAGTAAGATGGGCACAAGATAGAGCAGGGTTTAGGGCTTGTTGTACATAGGGTCACTATGAGTCACAGACGGCTTGACAGCACGTAACAACAACATATGAAAGAAAGAGAGAGTGGTTGTTGTGTGTTGCAGTGTTGACCCACCAATATGTTTTCAGAGACTCTAAACTGCATGGGAGTGGTATATCCCTTATATACTTACAGTTAAAATGTTCCCATCTGAAGCTGAAGTCTTAAGCACATTTTATAGAATCAGAAAATGAAAGTCTATAGAGGAAAGTAACTTGTCCTGAATCAGAAGAACACAGAAGGCAGGCAGAAGGGGCGTACCTACCCTGCTTAGTTAGATCCTGTCCCTGTACCACACCACCATTTACTGATAACACTGACAGAGCTGCCCCAAGTACCCCAGGCATAGTCAGAGGGCAGGGGTTTTATTCATACAAAATTAAAGGGTTTTTTTTTCTGTAGCAAGAAATAAAACGATGTGGGAAAGGAATTGTGAAATGGGGCCTTGCACAGAACAGAGCATCATCAGGCCACACACAAGTACAGAAATAAATGTGTGCTGGGGAAGAGATGCATGTTTTACAAAGTCCTCAGCTACCAACTCACTGCCCTAAATATGCAATGCTGCACAACATTAGATCAAATGCTTGGAAAATGCAAATAAGGTAGATTATAAATCCACTCAACTTTCAGTGGCTGACATGCATGGAGAAGGGATGCAGAGAGACAGAAAATCCAAACAAAATTAAGAAAGAAAAGCAGTGAATTGTGAATACAAGGTACTGAGAGAAACAAACATGTTCACTCTCACACTCACCCTTCAAGGAAGGTTTCACTACCGCAATTTTAGGGATAAGGAGGCGAAAGCTCAGGGCTGCTGACTAGTTTATTCAAAGACGTGGTTAACTGAGTGATGTCAGAGTCCATGCCTTCTCCACACTCGCTCACTCTCCTGGAGAGAGTTGGTCAAGAGGATCTCAGGCCTCGAGCAAGGGACTCTCTGTCCCAAGTAAGCTGAGGAGCCGAGTGTACAAAGAGGTCCACAGCTGTGTCCCCTGCCCTCCCGAGGGCATCTTCCATGCTCCCCAAAGTCTCTGAGGAAAATAATCACTTACACACAAAGAGGACTTCCTTCTCCCACGAGCACTCCTGGGGTTTCCGCCGCCTCTTTCCGTCAGCTAAATGAGGCTGTTCCTTAGCTTTTCCAGACAATAACTTCCCTGTTCCTTAAATGTCTTTCCTTTTGTTTGTTCCACAGAAGCTTCTTAAATATGAACACCTCGGCAGGCAACCTGTCCTCAGCCTGCTTTCCCAGCGGATGAGGCGAGCCTCCTTCTCCTGCCTCCCCATGCCTCGCCTGGCAGTGTTTGCTGCCATTCGTTTTGTCTGTGACAGGAACTAGAATGAGCATGGAAAGAGCAGCTCTTGGGGAAAGATGGCAATGCAGCTCTTCCTGCCACCTCATGAGGCTCAGGGAGGAGTAATGGCCCTTAGCGCGCCTCATAGTGAACCGGGGAGGAGGGCGCAAGCCTACAAAACGTGCTGATTCAAGTACTCAGAGATGCTCTCTGGACAGGAACAAAGGGATGCAGCTAAAAATCCATTTTCAGCAATCATCCCGATATGAATGGTGGTTACTATTGGCCCAAGCCTCCATCTATGTGGTTGCAAGATTGCTTAGTATTTCATTTTAATCTTGGGCAGCTTTACGAGGTCGGGGGACCTCTCAACAACCTAATAAATATTAAATTCTTTACAATCTCTGAAATTAACTTTTGATCTTGCTCAAAAGACAGGTTTGTGATATCATTTACCAGAAAAAAAGCAAACAGCTAATCAAAGCAGAAGGGAGCCTTGGCATGATCCGCATTCAAGTGTATCAGACAGGAAATCACCTGTAAATCCCAGATGCATCTCCTGTATTGATATGGAATACAGAACCCCACTCTGGCTCTGTGGGAAGGAAGGAAATAAAGACAAGGAGATTCTTCCAACATGTTTTACCAGCGTGAGCTTGTTTCTACCTTGTCACTAAACACAAGAGAAATCTCACTGGTTCACTCAGTTGTCAGTATCTAACCCCTATTCCGCTTCTCCCTTATTCACTTACACTCTCTCCCTGGCTCTCCATCCCTGGCTAACTCCTGAATACTGAGGCCCAGGTGATTAATTCCTTGAGTCTTCTGTCTTATTGTCTAAGGACAGTCTGAACGCTCCATTGTACTGCTTTCTGAAAATCACAGCAAGCCTCAGAAAAAATGTCTAGTGTCCACAAAGGGGGGAGGGATGGTGGCTAATGTGCCATTTGACAGTTGGCAGGTGGTAGGTTCCTATGGGGCTGGCTGAGTGTCTTCGACTCGCCTAATCACAGATTAAACATTGCTCAGGCAGGGTGCTGTGGTTTTACTGCTCTTTTGACAAACTTTCTAATTGAAGTATAGCGTTTGTGTACAGCTGGAATATATTTTATAAAACATACCCACATAATTTCCACCCATAAAGATTCAGTACATTAACAGACCCCACCAAAGTCCCACGTGCCTTACTAGTCATTTACCTAACCACATTCCAGCCTCAACGTCAAGAATAATTAGAAATTCTGTTGGGGGGGGGTAATCTATGAACTACGAGGCAAAGCCAGCGGTGACGCATAATACAAGCCACCACAGGGCCAATGCTCACATTTCCAGGGGACGGAACCACTCCCACAACCTAACACATCCCTCATTTAGTCCTATCCTCAGAGAAGATTCCTTTAGATGCAACGAAACCGCCAATGCAGCTCCTGCTTGTATGGACTGAAAACCAGCTGGAAAGGAAGAGGCTATGAGAGGAAGGGGTGAAGGACATGGGTTGTGCAAGATTGTGTGGCCTCTTCTGAGCTTCCTCCGGGAGACTGTCATACTCCGGGCCTGACTGATGAAAATGGACAGTCATGACAAAGATCCCAGCCCACACAGGCCAGCGCTACGGCCACCTCTCCACACTCTTGGTGAAAAGCGCTCTTGCCTGGCGGGCCGATAACAAACTGGAGACTAGTTGTTACTAAGTGGAGTGGCATATGCCCCATCAGGTTTTCCAGGCTGTAATCTTTATGGGAGGAAGTGACCACATCTTGCTTCTATGGGGCTGCTGGCGGGATTTGAACTGTCAACTTTTTGGTTAGCAGCCAAAGCAATTAACCATTGTGCTACTTGGTCTCCTTATAGGAAGGATAGCATCTTATTTTACCATGAGGAAAATCTGTTTCTAAGATCAAACCATTGCAGTCACTAAGGAGGACTGTGTGGACAAATAAACATGCATGCATAAAACTGAAGCACACGTGCAACATGAACCAGGAATTGCTGCATTGGAGTTAATGAATGTGAGAGCTTAAAGGAGGAGCTGAAAACTCCAGTGCTCCAGGGTTAGTTATTTTAAAGAGTATTGCTGGCAGGGCAATGGCTGTGAACCGACTGGGGCTTGTGCCTGGCTGTAAGGACAGAGATAGGTATTTTGGCATAAGGAGGGTGTACGTTCAATGAAGCAGTATCTTCTGATTTTCAAGAGAAACTAAACATTCATGTGTAACGAAACTCTTTCAAAATTTTAACAAGGAACTCAGTTGATAAGCAGAGTGATACTGTGGGCGAAATAAAGCATGGAGGCGGGACTGAGGACTCTGGAGGTCCAGCCCTGGATACTCAGTCTTTGTTCCCTCACTGTGACTCTCTGACCAGCAGAGAGGGATGTTTCACATGGCCAAGACTGTCAGTGTGGCAGGGAGGAGACATTCTCAGGCTAAAAACGACCATCTGAGACATCCTTTTAAAACAAACTCATTATAAAACTGAGACCCAGGAAGGAAATATGATTTACCAAGTACACAGAAACCATGAGTAACAGAACTTCTCAATTTCCATTTCTATTGCCACAGTGCCTGGCCCCACTGCCTCCTCCTTTCATTGGAGGTAAAGGCCAGAGTCAGGGAGTTGTAAGCACAGGTAGCAGAAAGTGGGGCTCATCCCAAATGTCCCACCCTCAACCAAGACCAAGGCTCCCTGCCGGGGAAGGTCTTGTAGTCCTTACCTGCACATCCAGGTTTTTGCGGGATGAGGCAGGCGTGTTGGCATAGGAACTGATGGAGGAGCTGGTGTTGATGTCATCAGTGCTGAGGTTGTCTATGGTGTCACTGATTCCACTGCTGACGGAGCTGCTGTCATCCCAGCTGCCAAGACAAACATACCCTGAGCACCAAAACTGTACGCCTCTCCATCAGCCTGACAATCCTGATAGACGTGCATTGTCTGCAGAAGCCCCCATTTCATCAAATCCCAGACAAAGCCCTCTGCATACGTTGAGACTCATCTTCCTGGGTATCATTCGTCTTTGCTGTGTGCAAGCAGCAGCTGGGAGAAGTGGCTGGTACTTAACTTCTCTAAGCAAACAGAAGTGGCTAAAAACACAGCCTACCTCCTACCTCATCCTTAGCAACTGTACAGAAAGAAGTCCATCGCTACTTCCCAGGCTTAGCTGGAGACTAGCAGCAGGTGTAGAGCCTAGAGCAGAAAGTGGTCCAGGGAATGATTCTAAAGTGGGGCTCAGAATGGGATGACAAGCTACCGTATGCCTTTTCTGAAAGAGATCCCTAAAATAAAATGCCAAAGGAGAGAACCCTGCACACAAGTCAGCAGAAACCCGTCAATTCTATCACTGGTACTCTCTCTCTAATAATATCCCAGGATGTATCAAAAATAGTGCTTAATTTCTCCACCCTCAAATCCACTGAGATCATATCCCCACCCCGGCTTCTCAAGTCGAATCTTCCAGCACTGATGCGTGAGTCTTTTCTCATTCTTACCTTCTCCCACCCACCTCCTTCTCTCCACCATCAAATCACATTTAATCCATCACCTCCTCCTATCACCTTGACTTGCAAAATGCACCCAAATAAGTATCTCTCTCTGCCTTTCCTGACCTGCTACAGTTCCAGTTGCAATTCACTCGGCCTGGGTTATTCTAAATTGGACAAGGGTCTCCATGGCCCATTTCTGCTCCCTAACAAGCCTTATTTTTTGCACAGCAGCCAGAATGATGCTTCTCAAATGTAAATCAGATCATGTCATTCTGGTGCTATTAATATCCTTCAGCAGCTTCTCCCGCACTTCAAATCTGCACTCCTCACACTAAGCCACAAGTCCCTCAGGTTGGGCTTTCCTCTCCAGTTAGCTCCTGTTAGCCCACCTCCACTGCTCACTGGGCTCTGGTCACTTCTCTTCCTTCTAAGCCAAGCTGTCTTTAGGGAATTGCATTTCTTTTTCCTCTTCCTCTTCCTGACACCCATCCCTGACTTCTCAGATCTTGGTTGAGCTCTTACTTTCTCAGAAAGGTCACCTGGATACACCACAGTGATCCACACCACTGACCATGAGGCTTGTTTCATTCTGCATCCTGCTGCCTTTTTCGTTTGTGGGGTGACTGGCACACAGCATGTGTTGAATAAATACTCAGTGATTTAAATTCATGGGAGTTGAGAAGTAAAGCAGGGTATAAAGTAAGCTTCCAACATGAACCATAATGCTGCCCTCAATGAACAAGTGGAAAGGAACGACTATCACCGCTGTTCTACTGCAATGATGAAGAAATTGAGCCTTTGAGGTGAGATGCTTTGCACAAGGTCAGACAGCTGGCAAGAGGCAGAGTAGGGTCTGGATGTAGGCAGTGCAACCCAGAGGCACCACTGGACTTTAACACAGAACAATTTTCCATTTTCAAATCTCAATAGATACCAAAGTCAGCCCTATTCCTTCTCCAGGAAGAAGCAGACCATTAAGGAATGAGGCACCTGAGTTCAAGGTCACAGAACCATAAAGTGGCCAGATCAGATTTTACATCCAAGCCTGTTGGTATCAAATCATAGGCTTAACATGCTACTTTACCACTCAAGCTTCCAAAAGTATCTCACTAAAAGATCTAAGAAATACCAAGTGGCTGAGATTTTTAAAAGTCCAAAGACACCCCACTGCTCCCTACCTACCTGAGAAAGTTCTCATCCATTCCACCAGCTTGTAAGATGCCTGCTGCTAACTCCCTAACATCCTGAGCTCTGCTGATCAGGCCGGAAGGCACAGGCTTACTGAAAACCTGCTTTTGTTATCTTTGCCTCCAGTAATACTATTTGGATTCCAAAAGCCAGACCTGGAGGGGCCCACACAAATGCAGCAGTATAGTGTGAAAGTGGTTCTTAAAGAGGATATGAGCAAGAAAAGGAATGGTTCAATGAGGGTGAATTCACAAAATGCGGGAATCCCATGGCTCTGCACCCTTTAGTAAGCTTCACTTATGGGATTGCATTGCTTTTGTCTAGGCCTCCATCCTGTTCCAAATTCTCCCCTTTAAAGTCTTCTCCAAATCCTTTAAGCCATCCTAAGCAGCCCTGCCTCAGAAGCCCTACAAAACCTCACACATTCATATTCCCTAGTATAGTCTTAAATACCTACTGCTGCTGTAACAGAAATATAAGCAAGTAACTTGAACAGAGATTTTTCTCTCACAACTCAGGAGGCTAGGAGTCTAAATACAAGATAGCAGCTCTAGAGTTAGGCTTTCTGTGTCCCTTGGTTCCAGGGATTTCTCAGCATAGGAAACCAGGTCAAAGGAACACACTCTACTCCTAGTTCTTCTCTACTGATAGTACCAACGTTCTCTCCCTTCCTGCTCACTTCTTTCTCCCTGTCTCTCTTGTAAGACATACTGTGAGACACATCTCCCCTTAGATCAGATCAGGTCTGTGGCGTAATTAAGGGTGTTATAGCCCACCCTGATCTTACAGTTGATTGGATGATAATATCTCAGACGAAATCAACTCACTAATATTACAGAGGTTAGTATTTACAACACATATGATAATAATATAATACTGAGAATCATGGCCTAGCCAAATCCACATATATTTTAATGGAACGTTATTCAATCCACCCTACCTTTGAAATATAT